>NC_034185.2:36220288-36376152 GCF_002021735.2 Oncorhynchus kisutch
TCTGTCAAATTAATGATTTTTTATCAATAACATTTTCCCCTCTATCAATAGAATTTCATATAAATTAATATTTGTTTAATATCAATATACCTAATCATAGTTTTTTGTTTGTTTGACATTATTCCTTGTTTTTTTTAAGAACCTGCAAAAAGTACTGCATGATTATTAAACTAATAAACAACCAAAGTACTGCTATTGTTTTCCTGTTTTGACTGTATGTTTTAAACCAGTGGTTCCCAAACTGTTTATCGTCCCGTACCCCTTCAAACACTCAACCTCCAGCTGCGTACCCCCTCTAGCACCAGGGTCAGCACACTCTCAAATGTTGTTATTTGCCATCATTGTAAGCCTGCCACAAACACACTATACGATACATTTATTAAACATAAGAATGAGTGTGAGTTTTTGTCACCATCTGGCTCATGGGAAGTGACAAAGAGCTCTTATAGCACCAGGGCACAAATAATAATATAATAATAATCAATAATTTTGCTCTTTATTTAGCCATCTTACATATAAAACCTTATTTGTTCATCAAAAATTGTGAATAATTCACCCCGGGTTCATGAAAAGGGTGTGCTTGAAAGGATGTACATAACTCTGCAATGTTCGGTTGTATTGGAGAGAGTCTCAGTCTCAAATAATTTTCTGTGCCTGTTTTTAATTTTCCTGCTGTTGAGGGCTGAGAATCCACTCTCACATAGGTACATGGTTGCAAAATGCATCTGTGTCTTAACAGCGCGATTTGCCAAGTCAAGAAACTCTGAGCGCAGCCCTATCCAGAAATCTGGCAGGGGCTTCTGATTTAAATTCAATTTTCACAGAAACGCTTGTTGTAATTTCGATGAGGCTCTCTTGTTCAGATATCGGTAAGTGGAGTGGAGGCAGGGCATGAAAGGGATAACGAATCCAGTTGCTTGTGTCGTCCATTTCGGGAATGTATCTGCGTAATTGCACTCCCAGCTCACTCAGGTGCTTCGCAATATCATATTTGATATTGTCCGTAAGCTTGAGTTCGTTTGCACACATAAAATCACACGATGGAAAGACCTGTGTGTTGTCCTTGTTAATGCAGACAGAGAGGAGCTCCAACTTCTTAATCATAACCTCAATTTTGTCCCCCACATTGAATATAGTTGCAGAGAGTCCCTGTAATCCTAGATTCAGATCGTTCAGGAGAAAAATAACATCACCCATCACCCAGATAAAAACTCGTCATCATGCAAGCGGTCAGACAAGTGAAAATGATGGTCAGTAAAGAAAACTTTAAGCTCGTCTCTCAATTTTAAAAAATGTGTCAATACTTTGCCCCTTGATAAAAACGCACTTCTGTATGTTGTAAAAGCTTTACATGGCCACTACCCTTACCATTGTGTAACAGTATAACTTTAGACCGTCCCCTCGCCCATACCCGCGCGCGAACCAAGGACCCTCTGCACACATCAACAACAGTCACCCACGAAGCATCGTTACCCATCGTTCCACAAAAGTCACCCACGAAGCAGAGCAAGGGGAACTACTACTTCAAGGTCTCAGAGCAAGTGACTTCACTGATTGAAACACTATTTAGTGCGCACCACCGCTAACTAAGCTAGCGTTTCACATCCGTTACATTCACCCCCCTTTTGACCTCCTCCTTTTCTGCAGCAACCAGTGATCCGGGTCAACAGCATCAATGTAACAGTATAACTTTAGACCGTCCCCTCGCCCATCGCTCCACAAAAGCCGCGGCCCTTGCAGAGCAAGGGGAACTACTACTTCAAGGTCTCAGAGCAAGTGACATCACCGATTGAAACGCTCTTTAGCGCGCACCGCTTACTAAGCTAGCCGTTTCACATCCGTTACACTCACCCCCTTTTGACCTTCCTCCCTTTCTGCAGCAACCAGTGATCCGGGTCACGGCACCAATGTAACAGTATAACTTTAGACCGTCCCCTCGCCCATACCCGGGCGCGAACCAGGGACCCTCTGCACACATCAACAACAGTCACCCACGAAGCATCGTTACCCATCGCTCCACAAAAGCCACGGCCCTTGCAGAGCAAGGGGAACTACTACTTCAAGGTCTCAGAGCAAGTGACGTCACCGATTGAAACACTATTTAGTGCGCACCACCGCTAACTAAGCTAGCGTTTCACATCCGTTACAATTGCATAATGCAGAAAATACATTGGAGTTCAGGGGCCTTGCTAGAACAAAGTTAACCATTTTCACTGTAGTGTCCAAAACATCTTTCAAGCTGTCAGGCATTCCCTTGGCAGCAAGTGCCTCTCGGTGGATGCTGCAGTCTACCCAAGTGGCGTCGGGAGCCACTGCTTGCACGTGTGTTACCACTCCACTATGTCTCCCTGTCATGGCTTTTGCACCATCAGTATACATACCAACACATCTTGACCACCAAAGTCCATTTGATGTCACCAAGCTATCCAGTACTTAAAATATATCCCCTTATGTTGCAGAATAGGATGTCTTCCTTAATTGACCCCCCATAAACGTAACGGACATATACCAGGAACTGTGCCAAGCCCACCACATCTGTTGACTCATCCAGCTGTAACACATATAATTATCTGGCTTGTACAGTGCCTTGCGAAAGTATTCGGCCCCCTTGAACTTTGCAACCTTTTGCCACATTTCAGGCTTCAAACATAAAGATATAAAACTGTATTTTTTTGTGAAGAATCAACAACAAGTGGGACACAATCATGAAGTGGAACGACATTTATTGGATATTTCAATTTTTTTTACAAATCAAAAACTGAAACATTGGGTGTGCATTATTATACAGCCCCTTTACTTTCAGTGCTGCAAACTCTCTCCAGAAGTTCAGTGAGGATCTCTGAATGATCCAATGTTGACCTAAATGACTAATGATGATAAATACAATCCACCTGTGTGTAATCAAGTCTCCGTATAAATGCACCTGCACTGTGATAGTCTCAGAGGTCCGTTAAAAGCACAGAGAGCATCATGAAGAACAAGGAACACACCAGGCAGGTCCGAGATACTGTTGTGAAGAAGTTTAAAGCCAGATTTGGATACAAAAAGATTTCCCAAGCTTTAAACATCCCAAGGAGCACTGTGCAAGCGATAATATTGAAATGGAAGGAGTATCAGACCACTGAAAATCTACCAAGACCTGGCCGTCCCTCTAAACTTTCAGCTCATACAAGGAGAAGACTGATCAGAGATGCAGCCAAGAGGCCCATGATCACTCTGGAGGAACTGCAGAGATCTACAGCTGAGGTGGGAGACTCTGTCCATAGGACAACAATCAGTCGTATATTGCACAAATCTGGCCTTTATGGAAGAGTGGCAAGAAGAAAGCCATTTCTTAAAGATATCCATAAAAAGGTGTCGTTTAAAGTTTGCCACAAGCCACCTGGGAGACACACCAAACATGTGGAAGAAGGTGCTCTGGTCAGATGAAACCAAAACTGAACTTTTTGGCAACAATGCAAAATGTTATGTTTGGCGTAAAAGCAACACAGCTCATCACCCTGAACACACCATCCCCACTGTCAAACATGGTGGTGGCAGCATCATGGTTTGGGCCTGCTTTTCTTCAGCAGGGACAGGGAAGATGGTTAAAATTGATGGGAAGATGGATGGAGCCAAATACAGGACCATTCTGGAAGAAAACCTGATGGAGTCTGCAAAAGACCTGAGACTGGGACGGAGATTTGTCTTCCAACAAGACAATGATCCAAAACATAAAGCAAAATCTACAATGGAATGGTTCAAAAATAAACATATCCAGGTGTTAGAATGGCCAAGTCAAAGTCCAGACCTGAATCCAATCGAGAATCTGTGGAAAGAACTGAAAACTGCTGTTCACAAATGCTCTCCATCCATCCAATCTCACTGAGCTCGAGCTGTTTTGCAAGGAGGAATGGGAAAAAATTTCAGTCTCTCGATGTGCAAAACTGATAGAGACAACCCAAGCGACTAACAGCTGTAATCGCAGCAAAAGGTGGCGCTACAAAGTATTAACTTAAGGGGGCTGAATAATTTTGCACGCCCAATTTTTCAGTTTTTGATTTGTTAAAAAAGTTTGAAATATCCAATAAATGTCGTTCCACTTCATGATTGTGTCCCACTTGTTGTTGATTCTTCACAAAAAAATACAGTTTTATATCTTTATGTTTGAAGCCTGAAATGTGGCAAAAGGTCGCAAAGTTCAAGGGGGCCGAATACTTTCACAAGGCACTGTATGTGTCACAGTTTCTGTGTTATTTGATTGTTGTTTCCTTAGGCTACCGCTGGAGGGCACCCTTACCCTGTTTTCTAGTTTCCAGGTTATCCTGATTTCTAGTTATTGGATTCACCCGGGTTTTATTACCTTCTCTGTTCACCTGGTTGCCTTGTTATTTAGATTCCTCGGTTGGCCTGTATCTTTGCTTAGGTCTCATGTTTTATTAGTGTGCTCTTGTGAGGTTGTAAAAGTTCTGCATTTAACCTTACCTCTGCTTGCTGTTTCTCTGCGCCTGGGTTCGAGTTCATACTAGCATTATTGTTACAGTAGACCTAAGCTTACAATGGACCCAGCAGAGATTTCGCAGTTGTCCGAGGAACATTCCAAACTCCAACATTTACGGTCGGCTCTCACCCACCATGGAACTGTGATTGGTCGCCATGAGGCGTGGCTGCAGACATTGTCGGATGATTTAAGAACTCGTGTCCACTCTGCAGACAGAACAGGCGGGAGCAACGGCTGCTGCACCTGTGGCTGTTCCTATTCCTCCACTCCATACCAGCTCAGCGTCTTCCTCCCTGCGGGAGCCTCATCTCACGGCACCGGAGCGCTATGAGAGGTATCCTGGGAGGTGCCGTGGGTTCCTGCTCCAATGCTCGCTGGCCTTTAAGCTGCAGGCATCAACGTTTCCCCCCAAGCATAGTGGCATACGTCATCTCCTTGCTCTCAGGACAAGCTCTGGCCTGGGCCACAGCCATATGGGAGCAGCAATCAGACATTTGTTTTAATTGGCAAAGCTTCACCCAGGAGATGAATAGGGTTTTTGATCACTCCATCAGTGGCAGGAACGCTGTTCAAAGACTCATTGCGCTTCAGCAGGGCCGCCAGAGCGTAGCTGATTACACCATTGACTTGGGCAGTTGGACATTCCTACTTTCATAGACTCTGGGGATACCGCGGCTGTTTTCTGGATTGCATATTAGCTTGCCAACAGGGGCTGCCTCTCACTAAGCTGGACATTCTATTGTTGCTCACTGCGCTGGATGCTCAACCCCTAGGGTCTGGGAAGGTGAAGCAACTCACCATGCCTATTCAGCTACGAGTTCTGGATTATCATGTGGAGTTTATCCAGTAACATTTGGTGGACTCTCCTGAGCTTCCCCTGGTTCTTGGACATCCGTGGCTTTCTATCCATAATCCTGAAATTGATTGGCCCTTGGGAAGAGTTCTCGGATTGAATCCTTCATGCCACTCCAACTGCCAGCAGCTCTCTCCACACCTTTCCGGCCCTGCTCGTCAGGAGGCTTCCGATTCTCCTGTTCCCCTGGCTGGGGATGACAAGCCTGATCTTTCCCGCGTACCTCTGGATTACTGGGATCTGGGTCATGTCTTCAGCAAACGAAGGGCCAGCGAACTGCCTCCTTACAGGTCCTACGATTGTGCCATCAACCTTCTGCCCGGCACCACTCCTCCGAGTGGAGGGCTGTATTCTCTCTCAGGTCCAGAGACTGCAGCCATGAACAGTTAAATTAGCTGGCGGCTGGTTTTATTTGGCCGTCCACTTCACCTGCAGGAGCGGGTTTTTTGTTGTTGGAATGAGGGATGGGGGATTACGTCCCTGTATCGATTTTAAAAAGATATATATTTCACCTTTATTTAACCAGGTAGGCAAGTTGAGAACAAGTTCTCATTTACAATTGTGACCTGGCCAAGATAAAGCAAAGCAGTACGACACATACAACAACAGAGGTACACATGGAGTAAAACAAACATACAGTCAATAATCCAGTAGAATAATAAGTATATATACAATGTGAGCAAAGGAGGTGAGATAAGGGAGGTAAATGCAAAAAGAAGGCCATGGTGGCGAAGTAAATACAATATATCAAGTAAAACACTGGAATGGTAGATTTGCAGTGGAAGAATGTGCAAAGTAGAGTCTAGAAATAATGGGGTGCAAAGGAGCAAAATAAATAAATAAATACAGTAGGGGGAGAGGTAGTTGTTTGGGCTAAATTATAGATGGGCTATGTACAGGTGCAGTAATCTGTGAGCTGCTCTGACAGCTGGTGCCTAAAGCCAGTGAGGAAGATAAGTGTTTCCAGTTTCAGAGATTTTTGTAGTTCGTTCCAGTCATTGGCAGCAGAGAACTTGAAGGAGAGGCGGCCAAAGGAAGAATTGGTTTTGGGGTGACCAGAGAGATATAAATGCTGGAGATCGTGCTACATGTGGGTGCTGCTATGGTGACCAGCGAGCTAAGGGGGGACTTTACCTAGCAGGGTCTTGTAGATAACCTGGAGCCAGTGGGCTTGGCGACGAGTATGAAGCGAAGGCCAGCCAACGAGAGCGTACAGGTCACAGTGGTGGGTAGTATATGGGGCTTTGGTGACAAAACAGATGGCACTGTGATAGACTGCATCCAATTTATTAAGTAGGGTATTGGAGGCTATTTTGTAAATGACATCGCCAAAGTCGAGGATCGGTAGGATGGTCAGTTTTAAGAGGGTATGATTGGCGGCATGAGTTTTTTTTTTTTTGAATTTTACCCCCTTTTTCTCCCCAATTTCGTGGTATCCAATTGTTGTAGTAGCTACTATCTTGTCTCATCGCTACAACTCCCGTACGGGCTCGGGAGAGACGAAGGTTGAAAGTCATGCGTCCTCCGATACACAACCCAACCAAGCCGCACTGCTTCTTAACACAGCGCATCCAACCCGGAAGCCAGCCGCACCAATGCGCCGGAGGAAACACCGTGCACCTGGCCACATTGGTTAGCGCACACTGCGCCCAGCCCGCCACAGGAGTCGCTGGTGCGCGATGAGACAAGGACACTCCTACCGAACAAGCCCTCCCTAACCCGGGCGATGCTAGGCCAATTGTGTGTCACCCCACGGACCTCCTTACGACAGAGCCTGGGCCCGAACCCAGGGACTCTGATGGCACAGCTGACGCTGCAGTACAGCGCCCTTAACCACTGCGCCACCCGGGAGGCCCCGCCAATTATAGATTTAACTTTGGATTGGAGGTGTTTGATATGAGTCTGGAAGGAGAGTTTCCAGTCTAACCAGACACCTAGGTATTTGTATTTGTCCACATATTCTAAGTCAGAACCGTCCAGAGTAGTGATGTTGGACGGGCGGGCAGGTGCAGGCAGCGATCGGTTGAAGAGCATGCATTTAGTTTTACTTGTATTTAAGAGCAATTGGAGGCCACAGAAGGAGAGTTGTATGGCATTGAAGCTCGTCTGGAGGGTTGTTAACACAGTGTCCAAAGAAGGGCCAGAAGTATACAGAATGGTGTCGTCTGCGTAGAGGTGGATCAGAGACTCACCAGCAGCAAGAGCGACATCATTGATGTATACAGAGAAAAGATTCGGTCCAAGAATTGAACCCTGTGGCACCCCCATGGAGACTACCAGAGGCCCGGACAACAGGCCCTCCGATTTGACACACTGAACTCTATCAGAGAAGTAGTTGGGGAACCAGGCGAACCAATCATTTGAGAAACCAAGGCTATCGAGTCTGCAGATGAGGATGTGATGTTTGACAGAGTCTAAAGTATTGGTCATGTCAATGAATACGGCTGCACAGTGTTGTTTCTTATCGATGGAGGTTAAGATATCGTTAGGACCTTGAGCGTGGCTGAGGTGCACCCATGACCAGCTCTGAAATCAGATTGCATAGCGGAGAAGGTATGGTGGGATTCGAAATGGTCGATAATCTTTTTGTTGACTTGGCTTTCGAAGACCTTAGAAAGGCAGGGTAGGATAGATTTAGGTCTTTAGCAGCTTGGGTCAAGAGTGTCCCCCCCTTTGAAGAGGGGGATGACCGCAGCTGCTTTCCAATCTTTGGGAATCTCAGACGAGACGAAAGAGAGGTTGAAAAGGCTAGTAATAGGGGTTGCAATTTCGGCAGATAATTTTAGAAAGAAAGGGTCCAGATTGTCTAGGCCGGCTGATTTGTAGGGGTACAGATTTTGCAGCTCTTTCAGAACAGCAGTGGGCTGACTGGATTTGAGAGAAGGAGAAATGTGGAAGGCTTGGGCGAGTTGCTGTGGGGGATGCAGTGCTGTTGACCGGGGTAGGGGTAGCCAGGTGGAAAGCATGGCCAGCCGTAGAAAAATGCTTATTGAAATTCTCAATTATAGTGAATTTATCGGGGGTGACAGTGTTTCCTATCCTCAGTGCAGTGGGCAGCTGGGAGGAGGTGTTCTTATTCTCTGTGGACTTTACAGTGTCCCGGAACTTTTTTGAGTTTGTGTTGCAGGAATCAAATTTCTGCTTGAAAAAGCTAGCCTTGGCTTTTCTAACTGCCTGTGTATATTGGTTTCTAGCTTCCCTGAAAAGTTGCATATCACGGGGGCTGTTCGATGCTAATGAAGAACGTTATAGGATGTTTTTGTGTTGGTTAAGGGCAGTCAGGTCTGGAGAGAACCAAGGGCTATATCTGTTCCTGGTTCTAAATTTCTTGAATGGGGCATGTTTAGTTAAGATGGTGAGGAAGTCTTTTTTTTTAATAACCAGGCATCCTCTACTGACGGGATGAGAACAATATCCTTCCAGGATACCCCAGCTAGGTCGATTAGAAAGGCCTGCTCGCTTAAGTGTTTCGGGGAGCTTTTGACAGTTATGAGTGGAGGTTGTTTGACCGCTGACCCATTACGGATGCAGGCAATGAGGCAGTGATTGCTGAGATCTTGGTTGAAAACGGCAGAGGTGTATTTAGTGGGCAAGTTGGTTAGGATGACATCTATGAGGGTGCCTGTGTTTACGGCTTTGGGGTGGTACCTTGTAGGTTCATTGATAATTTGTGTGAGATTGAGGGCATCAAGCTTAGATTGTAGGATGGCTGGGGTGTTAAGCATGTTCAAGTTTAGGTCGCCTAGCAGCAGGAGCTCTGAAGATAGATGGGGGGCAATCAGTTCACATATGGTGTCCAGAGCACAGCTGCGGGCAGAGGGTGGTCTATAGCAGGCGGCAACGGTGAGAGACTTGTTTTTAGAGAGGTGGATTTTTAAAAGTAGAAGTTCAAATTGTTTGGGTACAGACCTGGATAGTAAGACAGAACTCTGCAGGCTATCTTTGCAGTAGATTGCAACATCGCCCCCTTTGGCCGTTCTATCTTGTCTGAAAATGTTGTAGTTAGGGATGGAGATTTCAGAATTTTTGGTGGTCTTCCTAAGCCAGGATTCAGACACGGCTAGAACATCCGTGTTGGCAGAGTGTGCCAAAGCAGTGAATAAAACACAGTTAGGGAGGAGGCTTCTAATGTTAACATGCATGAAACCAAGGCTATTACAGTTCCAGAAGTTATCAAAAGAGAGCACCTGGGTAATAGGAGTGGAGCTTGGCACTGCAGGGCCTGGATTCACCTCTACATCACCAGAGGAACAGTGGAGGAGTAGGATAAGGGTACGGCTAAAAGCTATGAGAATTGGTTGTCTAGAACGTCTGGAACAGAGAGTAAAAGGAGGTTTCTGGGGGCGATAAAATAGTTTTGAGGTATAATGTACAGACAAAGGTATGGTAGGATGTGACTACAGTGGAGGTAAACCTAGCTATTGAGTGATGATGAGAGAGATATTGTCTCTAGAAACATCATTGAAACCAGGTGATATCATTGCATGTGTGGGTGGTGGAACTGAAAGGTTGGCTAAGGTATAATGAGCAGGGCTAGAGGCTCTACAGTGAAATAAGCCAATAAACACTAACCAGAACAGCAATGGACAAGGCATATTGACATTAAGGAGAGGCATGCTTAGTTGAGTGATCATAAGGGTCCAGTGAGTAGTGAGATGGTTGGGGTAACGGCAATCCAGACAGCTAGCCGGGCCATCGGTAGCAAGCTAGCAGAGGATGGAGGTCTGTTTTTAGCCACCTCGTGCGTTTCCGTCGGTAGATTAGTGGGGTTCCGTGTGGTAGAGGGGACCAATCCAATTGGCAAAATAGATATACTTATAGTGACCCAAGAAAAATTGTCCGATAGACCTATTCAGATGGTAGCCGATAAGACAGCTAACGATTAGCGGGCCGCAGATGGGCGTTCAGGTAACGTCGGGATGGAGGGGCCAGTTGGATAACTCCCTCGGGCAGATAACGGAAGAGTGAAGGATTCCTGCGAGAGAGTAACGGTTGATGTGATTGGATGTTAATTATTTGGATATTAATTATTTTTGGCAGTGAAACGAGGCTACTTAGGCGAGGAAAAAAACCTCACCCAAATGTATAGCACAGTTGGAAAATATAAATGTACTGTTTAAAAAAAATGTGAATCACATTTTTATTTGGCGTACCCCCTTACAGCATTGCGCGTATCCCAGTTTGGGAATACCTGTTTCAAATTAAATAAAATGTTACCTCATCAGTGTAGCTGGTAGTTATAGGGTAGTGTTTACAATGCTTCCTCATTATCCTAGCAGATAAAATGCATTTTATAACATAAGGAACGCGCAGGCAGAGTGGGTGGACACACTACCCTTTCATTTAATTTCCTTTTATCTGTTCCTGTTATTGTCATTCCTGGTTTTGTCATTCCTGGTTCTGTATCTGTATTGGCAGATCCAGGGCCAAGAAGCCCACTGTTATTCTGAATTCCTTAATGACAGTTCCTGTTGGTACGCCTCTCTTTGATTGGTTGTGATGTCTTCACGGCAACACAAAGTGCAGCTCTGTTGTTACAACTGCATGGGTCAAGCAGATTCACCTTTTGAAAGGGTTAACAAGCCCCAGGAGTATAGGATGAGGTCTGGCCATGGGGGTCAAGGTTCAGGTCAAATAAGGTATACACACAAAGAACATTAGGTGAATACAAACACTGTGTGAATGGTGTGGAGATGGAGTGAGTTGTACAGGTGATAATGGGGATGAAGGAGCACACACGTGTGTGTGTGTGTGTGTGTGTGTGTGTGTGTGTGTGTGTGTGTGTGTGTGTGTGTGTGTGTGTGTGTGTGTGTGTGTGTGTGTGTGTGTGTATAAAAGCCTCCTAAGCCTGTAGTTGATTGATCTAGCCCCAGGACTTACTATGGTCTGTATTTTAGAGGGACTTTGCATCACAGCAACACATACACAGAGAGAGAGAGAGCTAATACGGATAGAGATTAAGTGGCTACTAACAGAGTTGATAACATTAAATCAAGGATGGCACAGGCCACTTGGATCTTAATCGCGTCGCTGATTCATGGCGTGTGTGTGTGAGAGAGAGAGAAAGAGATCACATTGGGGCTAAAAAAAACACAGCATTAAGTGCCTTCCATTATAGGGGATTCCCAATCACCCATCAACATGACATATAATACTACACAATGGTTTCACTTCATCAAATCAATATACTGTAGCTGTGTATACTTGGTGTTCACGATCTGGATACAATTGAGGTGGTGCCAAGGATTAATTTCACTTGAATTCGGGACATGAACTAGATGTGAAGAAACAATTTGTCACAAAATCACCGTACAGAGATGGGCAAAAAAGCACGCTCTGGCCCTTCCTCTTCGAATGAGCTATTAAGGGACATTAAATTGCAGGAGCTCGCCTCCTTAAATTGGTTTAAAGCTAGAGACAATGAAGTCGGGGGTGGGCAATGTTTTGACCCCTAGATGCATCACACCTCCCCAAATAATTTGTGCCTTATTGGCATCCTCATGCTTCCCATCCGAAACAGTTTGGAACAGTTTGTGCATAAATTATGAAGACATTGTGTGATGTTTTTGTTCGTTTTGTTCTTCTGCAAGTTTTTTTTTTGCGTGGTCGTGCACACGAAGTCTTTGCCCCTTCAATGGTCATTGGTCAACAGTAGGGATTCTTCAATTAAATGTTTGTTGTCATTCAAAGATAGATGACTAGTTTTCATGCACATTTTTTCACTTGAGAAATACTTGACCAAACATATTAGTTAGATGTAAAATTTGCATGACTAAGAGCTCCTCTGCAAAATGTTTAAACTGTACTGCTCTGTGTTTTTATATTGTAGATGGGTCTAAAACTTTGTGCTGCTATTTTAGTCAGGTCTCTTTTAGATTTTTAATATCAATGAGACTAATCTGGTCAAATAAAGCTAAAATAAAATGAATACATTAAAACACAAAACATCAACAATTTTCACTTGAATTTGAACTGATTTCTTGATTTCGGTTGAATTAAAAAGGAATTGAATGGTTAACATACGCCTACTTAATCATTGCCACCTAATCAATGATAACCAGAGACACATCAGAGCTATTAGCTGTCTTTCTCTCTCCCTCTGAACGTGCACGTGAAGTGGACAATTTGCATTGAAAAGACAAGGATAACATAACATCAGCGTATGATAATGAACAAATAGGCCTAGATTTACTTGCCAGTAAGATGCACTCAGGAGTCATAAGATCAATGTGTTCTAACATTTATTACAAATATTTGTTCAATAAAATATAAACAATTTACAGAACCGTTTGGCAATTTGTTCGTTGAAGACATTGCTAGTCGCCAAGTACTCTAGTATCAAACAACATCAGTATCAGTTTCCTGGTTTAAAACCCTTTAAAAACCGAACTTCACAACAACACTAGAGTAAAAGGTATTAGCCATTTAGCCTCACGCACGCACGCACACACTCTCTCTCTCTCTCTCTCACACACACACACACACACACACACACACACACACACACACACACACACACACACACACACACACACACACACACACACAAGGTAGAGACCATGTAGTATAAAAATAAAGTGATCATAATCAAATGAAGGTCAAACTGAAATAAGTACAACTTTTGCACAGGTTCAAATCAAAGACAGCTCCTTACAAAAACAAACAAACAACCAAACAAATAATTAGTGTCAAGAAGAGCACAACTGAACAACTAAGCCTATCGTGCGTTTTACATCATAATAAACATTACTAATATGTGTACTAATTCTATAATGCTTCTGAACCAAAACAACATGTATAGGCCTAGTCATATGTGCAGTGTGTCAAGAGTTTGTAGCAGCATCTGAATACTTCTTCACTGTGTGGACACTTAACGCGCCTAATGGTTATCTTTAAGTTAAACGTGGACCACCACTGTTCTGCTGGAATTCTCCAAATCATTCCGGTATTGCTCGAGCCAGTTCCTAAGCTCTGATATCCGGTAGCCCTCCGGTCCCCTGCCCCCCTGATACACGACCCGCTCATCCCTCAGGATATAAAGTCTCTCAAAATAGGCTCCGTAAGCCGCGTTGGACGAGTTGTCCATAGTATCCACCACCACACTGCTGCAGGGAACCTCCGAGTGCATCAGCTGAGCGGCTTTCAGTCTGTCCTCCAGACAGCAGTGCTTGGGGATCTGGTATGGCGCGTCGGAGCTCACCCAGCCGTCCGAGGGATGCGCCTCCTCGATATATACAAGCAGGGAGTCGGCGATGTCCGCATACTGGCTCGCGACGCGCTGAAACGCAGCCAGGCGCGTCATGAACGGTGGTCAGGAGCAACTGCCGAAGTTGAGGATGAGAGGTCTCCTCCCTTTCACATAGTCTAGGACCCTGACCCTGCGCCGCTCCTGCAGCTGCACAACCTCAGTGTTGGGCGCGATAAGTCCAAGGTGCGCGGATTTGAAAAAGTCTAATTTCTGCCCGTACCACACGGCCCTGAGCGACTCCAGGGTGAACATCTTGTTGGAGTCGGAGACGCAGACAGGCGGGTCTTCGGGGCTGCTGCCCTCCATCTTCAGCAGCACTTTCCTCCTGATACACAGGACGTCCAGGAGACACAGCATCAGCGCTGCCAGGAGGAACCGTGGCAGCAGAATCAGACATAGAGCTGTGTGTTTCAGGGCCAGCACCGTCAGGACACCTGCAGACTTCTGCATCTCGCCCTGCCGATGATGTCTGGCCGGCAATGTAAGCATGCAGATATAGACA
The DNA here is from genome assembly GCF_002021735.2 of Oncorhynchus kisutch. Lineage (NCBI taxonomy): Eukaryota > Metazoa > Chordata > Actinopteri > Salmoniformes > Salmonidae > Oncorhynchus > Oncorhynchus kisutch. The sequence goes on from NC_034185.2 coordinate 36,234,372, forward strand.
ATCGTATCAGTTACCTTTTCCCATCTGTTTTCAGGCTCTGTCTCACAGAGTTGTGCTTTTTATAGGTGCAGCAGGATGTGAATGAAAAACAACCCACCTCCACAGCTCGTGCCGCCCTCTCACATGGCGGGGATTACCTCCCGTCAACTGAGAGAGAGAGATGGATAGAGGAAGGGAGAGAGAGATAGAGAGAGAGTGTGTGTGAGAGAGAGAGGGGGGGGGGTGATCACGGCCATGGGTCCGTTTTTTTGCAGACTCGAACCTGTCACGTCGATATCTGGCACTTCTTTTGGGGTGAATCATTGTGGTTACCGGAAAATGAACTCCAAATGAAGAAATAGCATGATTTACAACAACACCCGTTTGTGGGTCAGAAAGTGACGTCAAATGAACATTAGCCTATGGTGAATTTAAACTTGACATAAATGTGATCAAAACTCACACATGTAGGGTTAAAAAACATACCCACCTCTTCAAATCAAACACGATGATAAAGACAGAATCTGACATTTTTGTGATTAATACAATTTAGACTGTTGTGATCAGTTTGAGAAGAAATACGTATTCCATGTTCATGCTGTTGAATCGGTGACGTATTGAATATAAACGTATAGGAATGAAATAGGTCTAGAGCAATTCATTCTTTTTGTTGATTAATTTAAATGTATGCCCAATCATTACGTGTATCTATGCCCTTTGATTACTTGTTTCACGAACCTGGGTGATTTGAAAGAACACGAAAAGGCTTGAACGCTTCTTCTTCTTTGTGTATTTCAGATAAGGGGTTTAACATTCACAAAATCTTTTCACACTAGACGGCGCTCTCGCATACCAATGATGTGCAGTGCGCATTGGGCACCTCCAAAAAAGCCTCGGTTATCTGAGGTCAGTATCCTCCCCTCTCTCGCAACTTTCCCAATGCGACTGTTACGTACCTGATTCCTTCTCAAGGCAATGAGATAGATTACTCACCCCTATAAAACTGAGTTATGAAATTATATCCGGTATGACAGGTGGTGTTACAGACAAGGGAAAATATGATAATAATAATACTATTATTATTAATAATAACAATAATAAATATTGTATTTAACTTATATAAAGCTAGCTATTCATTACATAAAAACATCTCCAAGCGCTGTTAAGCTAAGCAGTAAGCAGCAACAACAGGAAACAAGCAACTTAAAACAACAACATAATTAATCATGAGTTGTCGACGGTCAAGAGACTGAAGGTTGAGACAGTTAATGGCTTGATTGAGGTCAGCGGACAGAGGAGGTGGTCAAATGGGAGAGTCGGTAGCAGGCAGACAGGCAAGCATTTCGCTACACTCGCATTAACATCTGCTAACCATGTGTATGTGACAAATAAAATTTGATTTGATTTGTCATCGCGGTGTCTAGCCATCCACGCTGTCTTTGGTTTCTTAGTAGAACTCGGTCAGATCAGATGAAGTTAGAGTAAAGTCTAATTGCTGACAAGAAAACCTAAGTTCAGAGAATTTTTGGGGGGTGGATGATGGCCATGCTTAGGGTAACAAACTATAAAGGAAAATACATGGCTACATCTGACTGTTTTTTGTTAAATAACATTTGTAATTTTTTTTTTTAGGAAAGGGGCATTTTGATCAGCTACCAGGGTAAGAAGATGCCACCACCCCACCTCCACTCCTCTATTGGCGTCATTTTACCCCAACAGAGGATTGTGCCATAGGGTTTCACAGATGTGTCCCTATTTTTACCTCACTTGCACATACATTCTCTTTTTTCTTTGACCTTTTCCTTACAAACATTGTGTACAGTTCATCTAAACCCATGATCATTTGAATAAGGCAAGATTTTAAATCCCATCAGTCTTTAAAATGAAATTCAAGGGCAAAAGGTTTTCAATAGTTTGTAATGTTTATACAATTTTTTGAACACATTTATTAGAATATAACTGATTAAATATTGATTAAACACACACACATTTTCAATAGCATTCAGGGCACAACAAAGTACCTCTTCGGGGGGGGTCTTGGGAGGGTGTAGTTATTTTAAAATATATGTTTTTTTTTCTTTTTCTGAGGGGAGGGGGCTGTGTGGGGGGGGGGGTTCTCGGATGGTTGAGGGGCAGCTCTTGGGGAACTGTGGGGGGGGATCTTGGAGGGCTGGCGGTTGAGAGCTTGGGCCGGTGGCTGATGGATCACTGGTTCAGGCCCCTGTTTTTTGACCTTGTGGGAGATCTGTCGACGTGCCCTTGAGCAGGGCATTGACCCTGGCTGCTTCTGTGTGTCGCTCTGGAATGTAGTCTATTAGATGACTAATGTGATGTAGTTGTTTAGCGGCTTCACTGCAAGTGAAATTTATTTGACCTCAGACTTTCTGCTAGTGATGTTGCTAGTTGGCTAATTGGGCTAACAGCCTAACCAGTGAAGGCAGCTGAGGGGAGGACAGCTCATAATAATTGCTAGAATGGAGTCAATGGAGTGGTATCAAACACATGGAAACCATGTGTTTGATGTGTTTGATACCATTCCATTGACTCCATTCCAGCCATTATTATGAGTTTCCTCCCATCAGCAGCCTCCACTGATACTAACCTAACATATTATTACTTACTCAAAAACAATACGAAACAATTCTCTAAACAAATAGATTTATCTTAAGGCTTCCCTACATGTATATTTAATTGAAAAAAATATGGATCTGATTCATTGGATTATATCTACAACTTTTTGTAAATTACCAAAACTTTGATCAATTTACCTCAAAATTGTTTTGATGGAATGACTTCAAAATGTTTTTTGAAACAGAGGAAATTTGTAGTGGCAGCCAGAGGAACTGTTGAACTTTAATTTTTTGGGGGGACATCTCATGTTTTTTGTGATAATTGCAGGGGGGTGTCTTACCCCAAGGGGCCCCATACTACCTTACTAACCAACCACTGGATTAGAATCTAGCTAGCTACTCTTCACTACTATCAAAGTACAGCACACACTTGAGTGATGCTACGGCAGTCACGAGGCGCCAGAAAGCACACCACAATCCATCATAATAACACCATAATCCAGTTAGTGCGTTGAGGAACTAATCAACCATACGTGTCTAGTCACAAAATATGTTAAATAAATGGACCAAGTCATTTAGGAAACCTACAGGCCTACATTTAAAAATACGTTGACCTTTTTATTTCCATGAACTGATTCAGACCCACTTATATTGTGGTGAAATAACTATCCAAATAGGCAAGAATGTGCTGATTCGTGTCGATGTAAAAATGTAATAAAGCAGGAAAACATGCTTTATTGCTAATCACAATGGTTGTTAAACAACAGGGGGGTCTAATCCTGAATGCTGATTAGTTAAAACCGCATTCCAGACTGTGTCTATTCCACAAGTTACCACCGGCTAAATCTATTACGTTAAAATGCCTATTTTAATTGCCTATTTTTTTCAGCAGGTATATTTCTCTGATCACCCCCAAAACCAATTCTTCCTTTGGCCGCCTCTCCTTCCAGTTCTCTGGTGCCAATGACTGGAACGTACTACAAACATTTCTGAAACTGGAAACACTTATCTCCCTCACTAGCTTTAAGCACCAGCTGTCAGAGCAGCTCACAGATTACTGCACCTGTACATAGCCCATCTATAATTTAGCCCAAACAACTACCTCTTCCCCTACTGTATTTATTTATTCATCTATTTTGCTCCTTTGCACCCCATTATTTCTATCTCTACTTTGCACATTCTTCCACTGCAAATCTACCATTCCAGTGTTTTACTTGCTATATTGTATTTACTTCGCCACCATGGCCTTTTTTTTGCCTTTACCTCCCTTATCTCACCTCTTATTTTTCTACTGTATTATTGACTGTATGTTTGTTTTACTCCATGTGTACCTCTGTGTTGTTGTATGTGTCGAATTGCTTTGCTTTATCTTGGCCAGGTCGCAATTGTAAATGAGAACTTGTTCTCAACTTGCCTACTTGGTTAAATAAAGGTGAAATAAAATACATACAATTTTCTCTGTTCCATCTGACTGTGCAATCCACTGTCTCATCAGCCCAGCCAGGCAATTTATAAACTTGATCTCCAGTAAAAAAAACAACAACTAGACATTGCAGTCTATCCAGCTTCATTTTGAAGTGTAGTCTGGCCCAGGGGTGCGAAGGTGAACAGAAAGGCACTGGAGCGATGAACCGCCCTTGCTGTCTCTGCCTGGCCGGTTCCCCTCTCTCCACTGGGATTCTCTGCCTCTGACCCTATTACGGGGGCTGAGTCATTGGCTTACTAGTGCTCTTCCATGCCGTCAATAGGAGGAGCTCGTCATTTGAGGAGGTTGAGTTACTGACATAGTCTTCCTGTCAGGGTTGGCGCAACCCTCGGGTTCGTGCCGTGGGGGAGATCTTCGTGGGCTATACTCAGCCTTGTCTCAGGGTAGTAAGTTGGTGGTTTGCGCTTATCCCTCTAGTGGTGTGGGGGCTGTGCTTTGGCAAAGTGGGTGGGGTCATATCCTGCCTGGTTGGCCCTGTCCGGGGTGTGTCTCCCGACCCCTCCTGTCTCAGCCTCCAGTATCTATGCTGCAATAGTTTATGTGTTGGGGGGCTAGAGTCAGTCTGTTATATCTGGTGTAATTCTCCTGTCTTATCCAGTGTCCTGTGTGAATTTAAGTATGCACCCTCTAGTTCTTTCTTTCCCTCTATCTCCCCTCCCGGATGACCTGAGCCCTGGGACCATGCCTCAGGACTACCTTGGCTTGATGACTCCTTGCCATTCCGGACATGCTGTTTTTTTAATCTCTCTCTCTACCGCACCTGCTGACACGAACTCTGAATGCTCGTCTATGAAAAGCCAACTGACATTTACGCCTGAGGTGCTGACCTGTTGCACCCTCTGTTGCACCCTCTACAACCACTGTGATTATTATTATTTGACCCTGCTGGTCATCTAAGAACCTTTGAACATCTTGGCCATGTACTGTTATAGTCTCCACCTGCCACAGCCAGAAGAGGACTAGCCACCCCTCATAGCCTGGTTCCTCTCTAGGTTTCTTCCTAGGTTCCTGCCTTTCTAGAGAGTTTTTCCTAGCCACCATGCTTCTACATCTGCATTGCTTGCTGATTGGGGTTTTAGGCTGGGTTTCTGTATATCACTTTGTGACAATGGCTGATGTAAAAAGGGCTTTATAAATACATTTGATTGATTGTGTTAGCTGTGTTGTTGGCTAGCTCCTCTGAACAAGTGTCCTGACGAGTGAGCACAATTTCCATGCTCACTCCTTGTTATGGATGTATCCAAATAAACGTCACTAGAAAACAAAGACCCATCCAGCTACTTTGCTGTTGTTCTGGCTGCACTTTTTGACGTTACTGTAAGTTAGCCATAATTTTTATTTTGTATTTTATTAAGGATCCCCACTAGCTGCTGGATAACTAGCAAGCAAGGGACAAGAACTTTGCCAGCCAGTATGGCAATGGAACATTTAGACTGAACGACTGGGTCGCCTCTCTGGCAACCGAACCGATAGAATGAATTAACAGCCGGCTTGGGTAGCAACTCTAGATTTGTGTCGGAACTATATCTTGTGGAAGGATGAAATAGTATGAATAAATTCATAAAAGTAACATTTTTTATGAAGATATGTCAATCATTATTTGAATATGTTGGTAATCTGTTGTATAAAAGGGATAATGCCCTCGAAGCCGGTGTTTGGAGGATATATTGGCACGGTTTGCCTCAACTTCGTATCGGCCTAACAACACCCATACCAATATAATATGTTACAATATGTTTCATTGTAATTGTATTTTATTTAACCTTTATTTAACTAGGCATGTCAGTTAAGAACAAATTCTAATTTACAATGACAGCCTACCTAAAAGGCAAAAGGCCTCCTGCAGGGATGGTGGACTGGGATTGAAAATAAAATAAAAATATAGGACAAAACACACATCACGACAAGAGAGACACCACAACACTGCATAAACAGAGACCTAAAACAACAACATAGCACGGCAACAACACAGCATAGTAGCAAGACAACATGACAACAACATGGTCGCAACACAACATGGCAGCAGCACAACATATTAGTAGCACAAAACGCGGTACAAAATGATTGGGCAAAGACAACAGCAGAAAGGGCAAGAATCATAATAATAGAAACATGATTATATACAAAAATTATATATTTGAGAATTTACAAAAAAATTCTCACAAAAGCAGTGCACTGGGCCTTTACTAGCTCTGTATTAGCGGACCGATATCACCATCTGTAGCAAGTAAAAACTGTATTAATTCTACAACCCCCTAAGCAAAGATTCTCAGCCCCCCTCCCCTATCTTGTGATTTATCTGTTAATTGATCTTGTTAATTGATAGCATAAAGCAGATGTGCTTTGCCAAACAACACTTAGTTGCCTGACCGATCACATGAGACTTTGTGTAGCTCAGGCTAAATGCAGTCTTGACTTTTGAAGATGACCTGGCTTCCATGTACCAGTCTGCTACATTGGTACCCGTGACCCGGATTATACAGTGATGTATGTCAAACAGCTGCTAGTTTTACCGCTGAGAGAGAAGGAGGAGGTGTTTCCTTGAACTATGTAACCTTGAAACCTGGGAGGTGAGGAGGTGAAGTGACAAAGTCACACACACAAACATTATTACTTTAGTGCCCTGTTGCATAAAATATGCAACTATTCTGTATATTTGTATTCTTCATTTCACTCTGTCATTTAGGTCATTATTGAGGAGTCACTACAATGTCATTGATCCATCCTTAGTTTTCTACCATCACAGTCATTGAACTCTGTAAATGTTTTAAAATCACCAATGGCCTTATTGTAACATCCCTGAGCAGTTGAATTCCTGCAGTTCAGAAGGACGACTGAAACTTTGATGTGCCTGTGTTGTTTAATATACACTGAGTGTGCAAAACACCTTTTGCCCACAGAACAGCCTCAATTTACCAGGTCATGGACTACAAGGTGTCAAAAAGGTTCCACAGGTATGCTGGCCCATGTTGACTCCAATGCTTCCCACAGTTGTGTCAATTTGGCTGTATGTCTTTCGGGTGGTTGACCAGTCTTGATACACAAGGGAAACTGTTGAGTATAAAAAACCCAGCAGCATTACAGTTCTTGACACACTCATGCCGCTGCACCTGGCACGTACTACCATACCCCTTTCAAAGGCACTTAAATATTCTGTCTTGCCCAATCACCTTCTGAATGGCACACATACACAATCCATGTCTCAATTGTATCAAGGCATAAAAATCTTTGTTTAACCTGTCTCCGCCCCTTCATCTACACTGATTTAAGTGGATGTAACAGGTGACATCAATAAGGGATCATAGACTGACTAGGTAAAACCTATGTCATGGAAAGAGCAGGTGTTCCTAATGTTTTATACACTCAGTGTATAATCCACTAAATAATTATTAACTTGACCATGCTTAAAGATATCTGATTCGTTATTGTTACCCATCTACCAATCACTGCCCTTCTTTATGAGGCTGTAGAAAAGCTCCCTGGTCTTTGTAGGTGTATCTGTGCTTGAAATTCTATACTTGACTGAGGGACCTTACAGATGTTATATATGTGGGGGACAGAGGATCATGTCAACCCCTGTTATTCCACACAGAGTGAGTCCATGTAACTTATTATGTGATTTGTGCCATGTTTTACTCCTGAACTAATTTAGGCTTGCCTAAACAAAGGGTCTGAATCCTTATGCAATTACTACATTTTAGTTATACATTTTGTATTTAAATCCCACTTTGTAACACAATAAAATGTGAAGAAATCCAAGGGGTCTGGACACTTTTGCAAGGCAGAGTCCATAGAAAGCACAGGTCAGAGGGGGATCAGACTGTAAATGTGCTGACACGGACAAGGGGTGTAAGAAATGATCCTATAGCCTCTTAAACTCTGCTAACTCTACTACATTTTCCACACAGCAATTATAATCACCCACTCAACATGTTTAAATGGCAGATTTGTTTCAAAGTACGTCCTATCTCTGTGGTCAAATAACACCCTCTTTTTCATTAGGTGTGCTTCCTGAAAGGCAAGCACATCTCTGATTGTCATACTTTTTCCTTTTTAGCCTTCTGCAGCCACCTTAAATGCCATAACTGTAAAGATATTTTTTTTTTACTACTTTTAAAGGCTCAAAATGCCAGATCAGCCTTTGTCTCCCTGAGAAACATCTGGAGATTCAAAATAACAACCCACACAAAAATCTGGCTTTTTAATGTAATGTCAAATCAGTACTGCTCTATGGATTAGAAACATGGAGGACAAAAAAACAACAACAATAAAGTCAACCCAAATGTTCCTAAATAAGTGCCTATGACAGATCCCTCACATCAGTTGGTCTGACAAGGTCACCAACATCATTCCTGTGGAAGAGGACATCCGAAGGAGAAGACAGGGATGGATCGACTACACCCTCTGAAGCCCCCTCCAACATCACCAGGCAAACGCTATCCTGGAACCAGCGAGGGAAACGGAAGAGGGGTCACCCAAGAAACACCTGGAGGCGGGAGGTCTAGGCAGACACCAAAATATCCTGCATGGGGTGGAACTAGATTGAGAAGACAGCCCAGAACTGAGTATGATGGAGAGGAGTTGTCAATGGCATATGCTCCCTAGGAAGCCACGGGTCTAAGTACATAAGTATACTTTTAACACTGCAACCAGTGTTTGCATAAATCCCAATACATTTCAATGGCCATACACTTGAATGGTAAAAGTTTGCACCGTAACTAATCTTCAACCGTTTAAGCTGGAAGGGTCATTCAAACTTTCAAACGTGCAGACTGGTCTGGAATAGGTTGTTTGTGTACAGCCTTTTGGACTGTATCCATTTCAAATGTTCATAAAAGCTCCATGGGCTTGAATGGGAAGCATTTGGATTTGCCACTTCTCTTGAACTGTTAAAGCTACAAATACCAAACCAATGTTGATGTGTAAAGACTAACTCCTTTTAGATTGCTATAGGTACTTTTTGAACTATAACCGTTTTCAATGTGCACAAAAGGTCCAAAGTCTTCTGAGGCAAAATGTGGATTTGTCACTGCTCTTGATCCATTTCAGCGACTAACACCAATCTGACGTTGAAATATACCGGCTGACTCAACTTAGATGGCTTCAACACAGCTTTTTACTACCATTCATAAATCGTAGACTATAAAGCTTGTTGTATTCCCATTAATTTCAATGGGTAAATGCAGGCTTCAACATTCTGAACTGAAATCATTTTCACAAAACTTTCAGAATGTTCAAACTAAAACCTTTTGAGAGCTTTCAAATGCATCCTATGGCTTATGATGATTTATAAAACGGGTTGTTTGGATCCTGTATGCTGATTAGTTGATAGCAAGGAGTTGTTCACCACAATCCCTGGGTAATGCATCTTAACATTGCCATTTGTATTGTCAATGTGCATCCACTGCCCCACAGCACAGCCAGGCAATCCATACTTCATCTCCCATGGAAAAATTGTCTAGACATTATTTCCCCATGCTACTAGGCTAGCATTTGGTTTGCAACACGTGGGATTTGTCTAAATCTTGCTGTCTACCTCTCAACCCTGTGCAACAATATTGCAATTTGCAATCTCCACCCGTGCCATAGAGAGACTGAACGCGCAGAACTAACAGATTCTCTGAGCCAGGCGAATTCATTTATCAGGATGATTATAATGGATATATTCAAAGAATAACAAAGGTAAAGCAAACAAAAATGTACATAGTTTTCTGTCATTTCAGCTTTAATGTGATTGTGTGTAATGCCTTCCTAACCATCTTAAATAAACATGCCCCATTTAAGAAATTTAGAACCAGGAACAGATATAGCCCTTGGTTCTCCCCAGACCTGACTGCCCTTAACCAACACAAAAACATCCTATGGCGTTCTGCATTAGCATCGAACAGCCCCCGTGATATGCAGCTGTTCAGGGAAGCTAGAAATCATTATACACAGGCAGTTAGAAAAGCCAAGGCTAGCTTTTTCAAGCAGAAATTTGCTTCCTGCAACACTAACTCAAAAAAGTTCTGGGACACTGTAAAGTCCATGGAGAATAAGAACACCTCCTCCCAGCTGCCCACTGCACTAAAGATAGGAAACACTGTCACCACTGATAAATCCACCATAATTGAGAATTTCAATAAGCATTTTTCTACGGCTGGCCATGCTTTCCACCTGGCTACTCCTACCCCGGACAACAGCACTGCACCCCCAACAGCAACTCGCCCAAGCCTTCCCCATTTCTCCTTCTCCCAAATCCATTCAGCTGATGTTCTGAAAGAGCTGCAAATTCTGGACCCCTACAAATCAGCCGGGCTAGACAATCTGGACCCTTTCTTTCTAAAATTATCTGCCGAAATTGTTGCCACCCCTATTACTAGCCTGTTCAACCTCTCTTTCGTGTCGTCTGAGATTCCCAAAGATTGGAAAGCAGCTGCGGTCATCCCCCTCTTCAAAGGGGGGGACACTCTTGACCCAAACTGCTACAGACCTATATCTATCCTACCGTGCCTTTCTAAGGTCTTCGAAAGCCAAGTCAACAAACAGATTACCGACCATTTCGAATCTCACCATACCTTCTCTGCTATGCAATCCGGTTTCAGAGCTGGTCATGGGTGCACCTCAGCCACGCTCAAGGTCCTAAACGATATCTTAACCGCCATCGATAAGAAACATTACTGTGCAGCCGTATTCATTGATCTGGCCAAGGCTTTCGACTCTGTCAATCACCATATCCTCATCGGCAGACTCGACAGCCTTGGTTTCTCAAATGATTGCCTCGCCTGGTTCACCAACTACTTCTCTGATAGAGTTCAGTGTGTCAAATCGGAGGGTCTGCTGTCCGGACCTCTGGCAGTCTCTATGGGGGTGCCACAGGGTTCAATTCTTGGACCGACTCTCTTCTCTGTATACATCAATGAGGTCGCTCTTGCTGCTGGTGAGTCCCTGATCCACCTCTACGCAGACGACACCATTCTGTATACTTCCGGCCCTTCTTTGGACACTGTGTTAACAACCCTCCAGGCAAGCTTCAATGCCATACAACTCTCCTTCCGTGGCCTCCAATTGCTCTTAAATACAAGTAAAACTAAATGCATGCTCTTCAACCGATCGCTACCTGCACCTACCCGCCTGTCCAACATCACTACTCTGGACGGCTCTGACTTAGAATACGTGGACAACTACAAATACTTAGGTGTCTGGTTAGACTGTAAACTCTCCTTCCAGACCCATATCAAACATCTCCAATCCAAAGTTAAATCTAGAATTGGCTTCCTATTTCGCAACAAAGCATCCTTCACTCATGCTGCCAAACATACCCTTGTAAAACTGACCATCCTACCAATCCTCGACTTTGGCGATGTCATTTACAAAATAGCCTCCAATACCCTACTCAACAAATTGGATGCAGTCTATCACAGTGCAATCCGTTTTATCACCAAAGCCCCATATACTACCCACCATTGCGACCTGTACGCTCTCGTTGGCTGGCCCTCGCTTCATACTCGTCGCCAAACCCACTGGCTCCATGTCATCTACAAGACCCTGCTAGGTAAAGTCCCCCCTTATCTCAGCTCGCTGGTCACCATAGCATCTCCCACCTGTAGCACACGCTCCAGCAGGTATATCTCTCTAGTCACCCCCAAAACCAATTCTTTCTTTGGCCGCCTCTCCTTCCAGTTCTCTGCTGCCAATGACTGGAACGAACTACAAAAATCTCTGAAACTGGAAACACTTATCTCCCTCACTAGCTTTAAGCACCAACTGTCAGAGCAGCTCACAGATTACTGCACCTGTACATAGCCCACCTATAATTTAGCCCAAACAACTACCTCTTTCCCAACTGTATTTAATTTTTATTTATTTATTTATTTTGCTCCTTTGCACCCCATTATTTTTTATTTCTACTTTGCACATTCTTCCATTGCAAAACTACCATTCCAGTATTTTACTTGCTATATTGTATTTACTTTGCCATCATGGCCTTTTTTGCCTTTACCTCCCTTCTCACCTCATTTGCTCACATTGTATATAGACTTGTTTATACTGCATTATTGACTGTATGTTTGTTTTTACTCCATGTGTAACTCTGTGTCGTTTTATCTGTCGAACTGCTTTGCTTTATCTTGGCCAGGTCGCAATTGTAAATGAGAACTTGTTCTCAACTTGCCTACCTGGTTAAATAAAGGTAAAATAAAATAAATAAATAAAAGCTTTAGTTGGCTAGCTTAGCGGAGGAGAAGTAGCTAGCCTGCATGGCAACTTTTTTTGCATGGAACGTTTGGAATGGACAACCAGCCCGTTTGGGTAGCAACTTCAGAATCTCAGAACTAATAAATGTCTTTTGCCTGGACTATATTGTTTGGTAGAAGGATGAAACAAAACAAATGTACTCATTTAAAATAATGTTTTTAATGAAAACATATCGTTAGTCTTTTAAAAATATTTTGGCAACCATTTTATATAAGCAATAAGGCACTCGAACCCGGGAATTATTGCAAAAAAACACCCTCCTGTTTCCCCGGGCCTTCGATTCATGTCGGGCCTAAGAACAACCCTTTGCCAGGAGTTATTCAAACAATAATTCATAGGTTCTCATGCCTTATTGTTAAATAGTACTCACTCGAGCCTACTATACTAGCCCACTATAGATGCGGTAAAGGCGTCAATGGAACGCAGAGGTTGCATTGACCAGATTGGCACACATTCAACAAATCTGATATAACAGAGAGGATATCCGTCAAATCCATTCAGATTTATGTATTGTAACAGGCCCACAATGTGGTTATTTAAGTCTGATTTGGATATATTTGTCTGTTTTTCACTGCATAATATGTAAAAGTAGTCCCTTTTCAGGTTTAGAAGAAGTGACTGCTAAATGCTAACTCTCGTTCGTAGAAGCTGGTTTGCGTAGCTAGCATACAGAAATCAGTGGTGGTAGTCGAAGTCTTTTCTAACTGTAATGCAGTTGATTAGTAACAATGACGTGAACATGTGTTGTGGTTGACATCCATACAAGCATTATACTCAGATATTTTTCTCAACATAGTGTGAAATACACATATTAAGAATAGCCTAAATTTAGGGTAATTCTGCTGGGGGACAATGAGGCGATTCAGATCTTTCCTCCACGCATTTCCATGGCAATTACATTGTTTTGGTTGAGTTCAATTGACCTCTTTACTCCATCTATATAACAAATGACCATCATGTCTCAATAGCAAGCAAATTTAGTTCCGGGTGGCGAATGCTGCGTTCAGTTCGCGGTTCTGTGCATGTGTCTGATATGGATTTTTTTTAAATATTGATTGATGATTGATTGTTTTTTTGACTGTTGTAACACTTACAGTACCTCATCCTGCTTGATATTTCATCAAATATGAAACATCACACTTAGTGTAAATCTTTTTAGTACGCATTCACCATCACTTGTATTTGAAAATTATATTGTAAAATAAATGTTCATTGATGCTATGAAATGATTCCAATGTCTCGGGTAACATTTACCTTTTTTTATGAAATTGAGCACATCAACTTTGATTAAGACCATAATAGAAACTGTACAGCTTACAACCTTTGTTTGATGTCAGTCTTCATTGGAGACTACCTGTGCTGGAAGACATCTGCAAGAGGATGCTGGCAGACTTAAATTTGAAGTGAATGTCAAGTCAATTATCCAATTTGTTGTTATTTTTGTTTGCTTTGTTGTAAAACATTACCAAACTTCATTTGAAACTTGTACTTATGTTGTTTTTTTAAGAGGGCTACTTTTCATTTTACTTGAGTAAATTACAATCTAAGTAACAGCACTTTTACTTAAGTACATTTTTTCAATACTCTACCCACCTCAGCTACTACTACCATTACTACTGCCATCACTGCCACTACCACTACCACCACCACGACCACTACTATTTCACAACCATGAACACTAGCAAGCACACACATTCACTTCAGTAAATGCCCTTTTCTCGTAAAGATGTAGTTGTTTATTATGATCAGCCCTGTTATCTGAACATCAGTCAGGCTGCTTCACTTCAACCGAGGGAATGGACTATGTCATGATTCTGCTTACGTACTACGATCACTATGAGCCGGCAGGCTCTGTCGATTATTCTTTATCATCAAATAATTTGTTGCTGAAATACAGTGCTGGCTCCTCAGTTACCTTTATTAGGCCCTGCTCGGCGCTTGGCAAGGAAACCCAGGTCACACAAGGACAGCCCAGAATAGGAAAAACAGCCCAGCCAGAGCCTGCAGCCTGCAGCCAAGCTATAAGAGTGGCAGAAATCCAGCAGCACCAACTACTGTTAGCACATCAGCCAGAGAGAGAGAGAACAATCCCAAGGCCATTTACCAAGGAACCACTGGGCAGAGAAACACACACTTCAACTACTATACACTATAGGCCTACCACCAGAGCCAGATATATGATAAGCACCATACATGGATCAGTTACAGTGCATTTGGAAAGTATTCAGACCTCTTGACTTTCCCACGTTTTGTTACTTTACAGCCTTATTCTAAAATGTATGTGTATTTTTTTGGTCTCCTGAGTGGCGCAGCGGTCTAAGGCACTACATCACAGAGCTAGAGGTATTACTACAGACCCGGGTTCATTCCCGGGCTGTGCCGCAACCGGCTGTGGCCGGGAGTCCCGTAATACAGCGCACAATTGGCCCAGCATCGTCCGGGTTAGAGGAGGGTTTGACCGGTGGGGCTTTATGTGGCTCAACGCTCTCTAGCGACTCCTTGTGGTGGGCCGGGTTCCTGCAGGCTGATCCAGGACGAGCGGTGTTTCCTCTGACACATTGGTGCTTCCGTGTTAAGCTGGCAGGTGTTAAGTAGTTTGGTTAGGCGGATCATGTTTCGGTATAAAATAAAAAAAATTAATATTATATTTAAATAACTATTCTGACCCTTTAGTCAGTACTTTGCTGAATCACCTTTGGCAGCAATTATGGTCTCGAGTCTTGGGTATGACGCTACAAGCTTGGCACACCTGTATTTGGGAAGTGTCTCCCATTCTTCTCTGCAGATCCTCTCAAGCTCTGTTAGAGATGTTCGATTGGGTTCAAGTCCGGGCTCTGGCTGGGCCACTCAAGGACATTCAGAGACTTGTCCCTGAGCCACTCCTGTGTTTTCTAGGCTGTGTGCTTAGGGTCTTTGTCCTGTTGGAAGGTGAACCATCACCCCCAGTCTGAGGTCCTGAGCACTCTGGAGCAGGTTTTCAACAAGGATCTCTCTGTACTTTGCTCCGTTCATCTTTCCCTCGATCCTGACTAGTCTCCCAGTCCCTGCCACTGAAAATTATCTCCACAGCATGATGCTGCCACCACTATGCTTCACTGCAGGCATGGTGACAGGTTTCCTCCAGAAGTGATGTTTGGCATTCAGGCCAAAGAGTTCAAACTTGCTTTCATCAGACCAGAGAATCTTGTTTTTCATGGTCTGAGAGTCCTTTAGGTGGCTTTTGGCAAATTCCAAGCAGGATGTCATGTGCCTTTTACTGAGGAGTGGCTTCCATCTGGCCACTACCATAAAGGCCTGATTGGTGGAGTGCTGTAGAGATGGTTGTCCTTCTGGATGGTTCTCCCATTTCCACAGAGGAACTCTGGAATTCTGTCAGAGTGACCATCGGGTTCTTGGTCACCTCCATGACCAAGACCCTCCTCCCCCGATTACTCAGTTTGGCCGGGCGGCCAGCTCTAGGAAGTGTCTTGGTGGTTCCAAACTTCTTTCATTTAAGAATGATGGAGGCTATTGTGTTCTTTGGGACCTTCAATGCTGCAAAAATTTTGTTACCCTCCCCAGATCTGTACTTCATCACAATCCTTTCTCTGAGCTCTACGGACAATTCCTTTGACCTCATGGCTTGGTTTTTGCTCTGACATGCACTGTCAACTGTGGGACCTTATATAGACAGGTGTGTGCCTTTCCAAATCATGTCCAATCAATTGAATTTACCACAGGTGGACTTCAATCAAGTTGTAGAAACATCTCAAGGATAATCAATGGAACCAGGATGCACCTGAGCTCAATTTCGAGTCTCATAGCAAAGGGTCTGAATACTAACGTTTTTAAATTAAAAAAAACTAAAAACCTCTTCGGCTTTGTTGTTATGGGGTATTGTGTGTAGATTGATGAGGATTTTTTTTTTTAAATCAATTTCAGAATAAGGCAGTAACGTAACAAAATGTGGAAAAAGTCAAGAGGTCTGAATACTTTCTGAATGCACTGTATATACATTTGATGTGGCCTGTAGTGTATGTGTATGTTTTTCCCCCCTTTGGGCTGAATGATAAAATCCTGTGATTCCCTCCCCTTAGCCACAGTCAACATGCTACTCTGTCCCTCAGCTTTCATGAGCAGTTGAGTAGGTTTGTGGTTACTAAGCAACCATCATCAAGTCCCACTCAGGCTAATCCAGCTATCAAGGCCAGGATCTCGCCTTGACTGGAGCCTGGCAGAGGGCTGATAGGCTACGTAACGCCACCCTCCCCCTCTCCCTCTACCCGTCCCTCTCTCTCTTTTGTCCACAAGGACAGTGCTGCTAATAGATACTGTCTTATGTATGTTACTGAATGCCAGCTAAAATCATAGCAATTCACTACATTACAGCAGGTCTATGATAGAATTTTGCTGAACATGATAATCTTTGCACAATAAAATCTGAGTGTACAATAAATGCTAATGAGACTGGCGTTGAAGACACTAAGATGGTGATAGCAGTGCTGTCATTAGCTTGGAGGCTGTTAAAACCTGATGAGTACTACATAGATAACCTCAAACGCTAACCACAGTGTATAGTAGAAGGTATTGAGCTTGGTGTTCAGAAAGGGCATTAGATAGCAGTACAGTAGACAGTGGTGGAAAAAATACCCAATTTGTCATACTTGAGTAAAAAATAAAGATACCTTAATAGAAAAATGACTCAAGTAAAAGTGAAAGTCACCCAGTAAAATACTAACTGAGTAAAATACAAAAAGTATTTGATTTTAAATATACAGTTGAAGTCTGAAGTTTACATACACCTTTGCCAAATATATTTCAACTCAGTTTTTCACAATTCCTGACATTTAATCAGAGTAAAAAAATCCCTGTTTTATGTCAGTTAGGATCACCACTTTATTTTAAGAATGTGAAATGTCAGAATAATAGTAGAGAGAATTATTTATTTCAGCTTTTATTTCTTTCATCACATTCCCAGTGGGTCATAAGATTACATACACTCAATTAGTACTTGGTAGCATTGCCTTTAAATTGTTTAACTTTGGTCAAACATTTCAGGTAGCCTTCCACAAGCTTCCCACAATAAGTTGGGTGAATTTTGGCCCATTCCTCCTGACAGAGCTGGTGTAACTGAGTCAGGTTTGTAGGCCTCCTTGCTCGCACACGCTTTTTCAGTTCTGCCCACAAATATTCTATAGGTTTGAGGTCAGGGCTTTGTGATGGCCACTCCAATACCTTGACTTTGTTGTCCTTAAGCCATTTTGCCACAACTTTGGAAGTATGCTTGGGGTCATTGTTCATTTGGAAGACCCATTTGCGACCAAGATTTAACTTCCTGACTGAGGTCTTGAGATTTTGCTTCAATATATACACATAATTGTCCTCCCTCATGATGCCATCTATTTTGTGAAGTGCACCATGTCCCTCCTGCAGCAAAGCACCCCCACAACATGATGCTGCCACCCATACAACATGATGCTGCCACCCCTGTGCTTCACAGTTGGGATGGTGTACTCTGGCTTGTGCCTTCTCCTTTTTCCTCCAAACATAATGATGGTCATTATGGCCAAACAGTTCTATTTCTGTTTCATCAGACCAGAGGACATTTCTCCAAAAAGTACGATCTTTGTCCCCATGTGCAGTTGCAAACCGTAGTCTGGCTTTTAATGGCGGTTTTGGAGCAATGGCTTCTTCCTTGCTGAGCGGCCTTTCAGGTTATGTCGATATAGGACCCGTTTTACTGTTGATATGGATACTTTCCTCCAGCATCTTCCCATCCAGCACCATACCACCCTGCATACCACTGCTGGCTTCCTTCTGAAGCTAAGCAGGGTTGGTCCTGGTCAGTCCCTGGATGGAAAACCAGATGCTGCTGGAAGTGGTGTTGGAGGGCCAGTGGGAGCCAATCTTTCCTCTGGTCTAAAAAAATATCCAGAGGGCAGTGATTGGGGATGCTTTCTTTCGGATGGGATGTTAAACGGGTGTCCTGACTCTCTGAGGTCAATTAAGATCCTATGGCACATATTGTAGGGGTGTTAACCCTGGTGTCCTGGCTAAATCCCCAATCTGGCCCTCAAACCATCACGGTCACCTAATAGTCCCTAGTTTACAATTGGCTCATTCATCCTCCTCTCCACTGTAACTATTCCCCAGGTTGTTGCTGTACATGAGAATGTGTTCTCAGTCAACATACCTGGTTAAATAAAAAAAAGGTCCTTTGCTGTTGTTCTGGGATTTATTTGCACTTTTCGCACAAAAGTACGTTCATCTCTAGGAGACAGAACGTGTCTCCTTCCTGAGCGGTATGATGGCTGCGTGGTCCCATGGTGTTTATACTTGCGTACTATTATTTGTACAGATGAACGTGGTACCTTCAGGCGTTTGAATATTGCTCCCAAGGATGAACCAGACTTGTGGAGGTGTACCATTTTTTTCTGAGGTCTTGGCTGATTTGTTTTGATTTTACCATGATGTCAAGCAATCCACAGGTACACCTCCAATTGACTCAAATTATGTCAATAAGCCTATCAGAAGCTTCTAAAGCCATGACATCATTTTCTGGAATTTTCCAAGCTGTTTAAAGGCACAGTCAACTTAGTTTATGTAAACTTCTGACCCACTGGAATTGTGATACAGTGAATTAGAAGTGAAACAATCTGTCTGTAAACAATTGTTGGAAAAATTACTTGTGTCATGCACAAAGTAGATTGCCAAAACTATAGTTTGTTAACAAGAAATTTGTGGAGTGGTTGAAAAATTAGTTCTAATGACTCCAACCTAAGTGTATGTAAACTTCCGACTTCAACTGTACTTAAGTAACAAAAGTAAATGTAATTGCTCAAATATACTTAAGTAAAAGTACAAATCATTTTAAAATCCTTATATTAAACAAACCATATGGCAAGATTTATGTTTTTTTATTTACTGATAGTCAGGGGCATACTTAAACACTAATCATTTTCAAACAAAGCATTTGTGTTTAGTTAGTCCACCAGATCAGAGGCAGTAGGGATGACCAGGGATTTTCTCTTGATAAGTGTGTCAATTGGAAAATGTTCCTGTCTTGCTACGCATTCAAAATGTAACGAGTACCTTTGGGTGCCAGGGAAAATGTACGGAGTACTATTTTCTTTAGGAATGTAGTGGAGTGAGTAAAAATTGTCAAAAATATGAAAGTAAATTACAGATGCACAAAAAAACTACTTAAATAGTACTTTAAAGTATTTTTTACTTAAGTTCTTTACACCGGTGACAGTAGACTACAGTACTGTAGGCCTACAGTTGATAGCATTTGTTCAAGTTATGCCAAGGACAAGGCGATGGACGACAGTGCATAGTAGAGATAATCCAGAAATGCTTCATGTGATAGAGCCCTGCCACCACACAGGGATGTTTCTCCTCAGCGACTTTGCTCCCAGCCTTTCTCCTCTTGCATCATCTTCGCTTTATTTTAAAAACACTCGTACTACTATACACACACACACACACACACAATACGTTGGCTGGCTGCCACATTCACTCTGCAGTCATATACAGACAGTAACATGCCTAATAGTAAGTTGGAGATGTGGTTTTGATTGGGTGACACTGAGATAACACCCTCAGAAGCCTGGAGCTTCGAAAGTAAATTTGCTATTACTTTTAAGAGGATGGAGCTGAGCAATGTTTTATTGAATTATTCACAAGCCAGATCCCTGCTAGAGCTGCCTTCACCTTACAGCGCTCCTGTATCAGTAGCGATCGAGAGATACGGAACAATGTTTACTGTGAGCCAATGCAACATGTATCCTTTGTGTGAACGTGTGAGTGCACTTAACATTATGGGATAATATAATTTTAATGAAGGGAGTTATTTCAAGAAGAACTGACAGATAGAAATGTAGACATTAAATGTATTATAAATGGGCCAGAGATGTGTTCAGTAGTGCACGTGCGGTGCCTTCGGAAAGTATTCAGACCCCTTGACATTTTCCACATTTTGTTAGGTTACAGCCTTATTCTAAAAGTAATTCAAACTTCTTTCCCCCCTCATCAATCTAGACAGGTGTGTGCCTTAATGACAAAGCAAAAACAGGTTTAGAAAGGTTAGCTAATTTAATAAAAAATATTTTAAAAAAAAAATTAGAAATATCACTTACATACAGTAAGTATTCAGACCCTTTACTTAGTACTTTGTTGAAGCGATTACAGCCTCGGGTCTTATTGGGTATGACGTTGCAAGCTTGGCACACTTGTATTTGGGGTGTTTCTCACATTATTGTCTACAGATCCTGCAGGTTGGATGGGGAGTATTGCAGCACATCTATTTTCAGGTTTCTCCAGATATGTTGGATTGGGTTCAAGTCCGGGCTCTGGGTTGACCAGAGGACTTTCAGAGTCTTGTCCCGAATCCTCTCTTGCGTTGTCTTGGCTGTGTGCTTAGAGCCGTTGTCCTGTTGGAAGGTGAACCTTTGCCCCCAGTCTGAGGTCCTGAGTGCTCTGGAGCAGGTTTTCAACAAGGATCTCTCTGTTCTTTTCTCCGTTCATTTATGCCTTGATCCTGACTAGTTTCCCAGTCCCTTCCTCTGAAAAACATCCCCACATCATGATGCTGCTACCACCATGCGTCACTGTAGGGATGGTGCCAGGTTTCCTCCAGATGTGACGTTTGGTATTCAGGCCAAAGAGTTCAATCTTGGTTTCATCAGACCAGAGAATATAGTTTATCATGGTCTGAGAGTCGTTTAGGTGCCTTTTGGCAAACTCCAAGCGGGCTGTCATGTGCCTTTAACTCAGGAGTGGCTTCCGTCTGGCCACCCTACCATAAAGGCCTGATTGGTGGAGTGCTGCAGAGATGGTTGTCCTTCTGGAAGGTTCTCCCATCTCCACAGAGGAACTATAGAGCACTGTCAGAGTGACCATCGGGTTCTTGGTTACCTCCCTGACCAAGGCCCTTCTCCCCCGATTGATCAGTTTGGCCGGGCGGCCAGCTCTAGGAAGAGTATTGGTGGTCCCAAACTTCTTCCATTTAAAAATGATAGCGGCCACTGTGTTCTTTGGGACCTTCTATGCTGCAGAAATGCTTTGGTACACTCCCAAGATCAGTGACCTCTCACAATCCTGTCTTGGCACTCTATGGACAATTCCTTCAACCTCATGGCCTGGTTTTTTTCTCTGACATGCACTGTCAACTGTGGGACCTTATATAGACAGGTGTGTGCCTTTCCAAATTATGTCCAATCAATTTAATCTACCACAGGTGGACTCCAATCAAGTTGTAGAAACATCTCAAGGATGATCAATGAAAACAAGATGCTGTCACACCCTGATCTGTTTCACCTGTATTGTGCTTGTCTCCACCCCTCACCAGGTGTCTCCCATTTGTCCCCATTATCCCCTGTGTATTTATACCTGCTTTTTCGGTTTGTCTGTTGCCAGTTTGTCTTCTCCTGTCAAGTCCTACCAGCATGTTCCCTTGTTGCCTGTGCTCTAGTTTTTCCTAGTCTTCCCAGTTCTGACCTTTCTGCCCTTCCTGATCCTGCCTGCCGTCCTGTACCTGCCTGCCGTCCTGTACCTGCCTGCCGTCCTGTACCTGCCTGCCGTCCTGTACCTGCCTGACTCTGATTTGGACTCTGATTTGCCTGCCTTGATTTACCTTTTGCCTGCCCCTTGTACTATAATAAACTCTGAGACTTGTACTATCCACCTCCTGTGTCTGCATCTGGGTCTTGTCTGAGCCGTGACAGATGCACCTGAGCTCTATTTCGAGTCTCATAGCAAAGGGTCTGCATACTTGTGAAAATAAGGCCTTTATGTTGTTTTCTTTAAACCTGTTCACATTGTCATTATGGGGTATTGTGTGTAGATGAGGATTTTTGTTTGTTTAATCCATTTTAGAACAAGGATGTAACATAACAAATTGTGGGAAAAAGGGAAGGGGTCTGAATACTTTCCGAATACACTATGTATTCATTCATGTGTGGCCACACACATGCTTCATTATGCAGCATTGGTTAGGTTTCTCACTAGCCTACATACATGTTTATTAATTAATATTGCTGGGCATTTGTCACGCCCTGACCATAGTATGCTGGTTTTTCTCTGTGTTGGTTGGGTGTGATGGTGACTTGGGTGGGTCATGTAGGTGAATTTGTATTTCTATGTTGGCCTGATATGGTTCCCAATCAGAGACAGCTGTTTTATCGTTGTCTCTGATTGGGGATCATATTTAGGCAGCCATTTCCCCTTTGTGTTTCGTGGGATCTTGTCTAAATCAAATAAAATCAAATCAAATGTA
This sequence comes from Oncorhynchus kisutch, assembly GCF_002021735.2. Lineage (NCBI taxonomy): Eukaryota > Metazoa > Chordata > Actinopteri > Salmoniformes > Salmonidae > Oncorhynchus > Oncorhynchus kisutch. Next base: position 36,256,897 of record NC_034185.2, read on the forward strand.
TTTATATAGCCCTTCGTACATCAGCTGATATCTTAAAGTTCTGTACAGAAACCCATCCTAAAACCCCAAACAGCAAGCAATGCAGGTGTAGAAGCACGGTGGCTAGGAAAAACTCCCTAGAATTGCCAAAACCTAGGAAGAAACCTAGAGAGGAACCAGGCTATGAAGGGTGGCCAGTCCTCTTCTGGCTGTGCCGGGTGGAGATTATAACAGAACATGGCCAAGATGTTCAAATGTTCATAAATGACCAGTATGGTCCAATAATAATAAGGCAGAACAGTTGAAACTGGAGCAGCAGCATGGCCAGGTGGACTGGGGACAGCAAGGAGTCATCATGTCAGGTAGTCCTGAGGCATGGTCCTAGGGCTCAGGTCCTCCGAGAGAGAGAAAGAAAGAGAGAAAGAGAGAATTAGAGAGAGCATACTTAAATTCACACAGGACACCGAATAGGACAGGAGAAGTACTCCAGATATAACAAACTGACCCTAGCCCCCCGACACATAAACTACTGCAGCATAAATACTGGAGGCTGAGACAGGAGGGGTCAGGAGACAATGAAAATTATGTATGGTTGCCTTAGTACACATCAGTAGCGTCACGTTTCGTTTGGTTGTTTTGTTCAGTGAGTTTCGATTTTTTAAAATTATGTGGAACTCTACTCACGCTGCGCCTTGGTCTCATCATTGCGACGAACGTGACATTATTACTGCACGGTTAGAGCTAAAATCACAAGCATTTTGCTGCACCTGCAATAACATTTGTAAATCTATGTATGTATCTATTTGAATTCATGCTGTTATCAAAACCATCTGAAAAAAAAAAACTGGGAAGTATATATTTTTTCTTTACAATAACAAAGAAAAACTGAACTTACAGTGTGTCCTACAGGCACTTCTTTCAATTTGGGGGGCGAAGCATGTATATTCTTAAGTTACAATATAAGATATCTTATACATGTTACGTGTAATTTAACTTTAATTTCCCACAGGCATTTGGAATAAATATTTTTATTTGTCTGCTGGATGCCCTCGCTTTGTATTTTCTTTGTCAACCAATTGAGTTTTTTTGTTAGCCAGGCAGCTATTTGGTTCCTATTCGGTTATATCCTGGATTTTTATCTGATTGGCTTGTCAGATGCTCATATCAGTGGAACCATGTCTATGATTGGACAGATGTTGGTCAGATACACATTCCTTTCCCTGCACTTCCAACAACAACATATAACCTTGCTTACTGACCCAATTCCATGTTTATTTTCAATTCATGGGATGATAAGGTCTATGTTGTTATTCAAGGTTCCAGTTTGAATCTTGCTCTTTCTCAGTAATCAAAAAGGGAAGCGGATCCTATAATTGGTCAGGCGTATTTGTTTTGGCTCTATTATTATACTCCTCCAGAGTGAAGACACACTGACATTGCTGGACACCACTCACTGGTCCCTTGTGTTACTGTTCAATACCCATTTATTTCTCATGTGTCACCTTCTGTTTCTGTTACTCTTCTGTCTTCGTTCCCATGACAGATTCACAAAGTAGGATGAAGTTGCTCTTAGACACTGATCTATGTTGGGTTTATGGTTAAGACTGGCTAGAGCAAACTGATTTCAGATCTGTGTCTATGGCCTTTTTTTTTGCATGGAGTGGGTAAAGGCAGAGAGGAATAAGAGAAGCGAGAGGGTCTCCGCCAAAAATCTGTCTGCGCAGATTAAGCACACTTGGTCTGCTTATAACATTAAGCAGACCAAGTGAGGAGTTTTTGTATGGGGGGCAATGAGACACTGTTGAATTTGGTCAAGATAAAAGTGAAATGCTATTTTGATAGGTGAGGCTTATTTGACGAATAGAAGTTTCATAATGCTTAGGTTATTACGAGTGTACTAATATGTTTTCTAAAAAATATAATTGGCTTGAATGTTCTCACCTGATCTCGCCTTCTCCCGCCTGCCTTTCGCCTTTGCAGACATGTATTTCCATTGTAAGAGCGGTCAGTCAACCATCTTGTCAGTATAACAGATTATCTTTGATAGAGGCCTCAAATGTCATATGACAAGCTATTTCAGTCACATGTCCTGGTGACCTCTTGTCATGTGACTTCTGCCTGCAAGCTACTGACATCAGACAGATGTGTCACCTGTCAGTGATAATGTGAAAATGTGAAAATGTGCACTGATCATACTGTCTGTGCTTATGAATATGACACAGTTTCCACAGTGTATCTCTGGATGAACTCTGGATGTATGGGGCAGTCTGGATTGGGTCAGTAGCTGCAGTATGGGCTGTAGAGTGAAGAGACTTGAGGAACCGTCCGTCTCTCCGCCCCAGCTGCACTGCTGCTTACTGAGCTCTTAAAATAAGGAGCCGACTAAGATAATAAAATAAAATTTGAGGCCGAAATCAGCACTCTACTTTTAGGGCACTTTCTCTCTTTCCTCTCACCTCTCTCTATCTCTCTCTCTCTGTATCTCATTCTCCCTCTCTTTCTCTCACCCTCCCTCCCTCCCGCCCTCCCGCCCTCCCGCCCTCCCGCCCTCCCGCCCTCCCGCCCTCCCGCCCTCCCTCTCGCTCTCTCTCTCTCTCTCACTCTCGTGCATTCAGACGTGTGCTCCGAGACACACACTCACACTTTGTGGTAAACATGTTGATGGGACTGACTGGAATGTTTCACGGAGAAACGCAACAAAAACAAGCAGGACTAGGCCAGGCAGGGAGCCCAGGGCAGGATCCCAGGGAAGGGGCTTAGACACTAGGCCTGGAACAGCCTGAGAAGACTGGAGCATGGGCCTAGGGCCCATCCCCTCCGTAGTGTTAGGTTGGTCGTTCAACTGCCTGTGTCTCAAATGACAACCTATTTTCTGTATAGTGCACTTTCTGAATTGACTGAAATGAAGTGGAATTGACTACAGTCTTGTTGGCTAGAGACTTATTTCTGCTTGGCGGGTCACAACAAGGAAAGTAATACATCTCTAGATGGGTCACAGCACAAAAAGTTTGGCCACCTCTGGTGTGGTGAGGAGAGGAAATAGAATGTTGTTGTGGTTGAAGAGATGTTTAAATGGTGGAAGATCAATCTGGTTGCTACTGAAAAGTGGTGGTAAAGTAAATGTTTTGTCAAAAGGAAGGCTTTACCTTGTATTGCCCAAAATATTCAACCTGACCTGGAAAGGAGGAGGTCCTAACAGGGACTGACCTCAATTATATTTGTTAGTGACATGGGGAACTGGTTTGATATCCAAGAAGTCATTCTGTGGGACAATATATATGGTAGTGCGTTGGGAAACTGACCACCATCTGCGGTCAGTTTGTTGCAAGAGGCCTGTAGTTCCTTCATTGACCAGGAAATGAGGATTCAAGGGCAGTAGTATCACAGTAAAAAAAAACATGTTGAATGGCCTTTCCATGTATCATTTATCCTGTTCTCAGACTATGAGCTGCAGTGTGTCTCGTTAAAATCCTTTCCAGTTTTCCCCCAGTCAAGTAAAGTTCAGCTTGTTAAAGATAATATAGCCTCTTCATGCTATAGTGTTTCTGTTAAATGGAATCAGAAAGTGGTAGCCACAAGATTTCACCTTTCTCATAGAATAAAACTCTAAAGCAGGTAACAAAAAATTAGGTTGACTTCTGGAAGACGGCTTCCTATTCAATAATGTTTATTTGCGCTGAGCAGTTTCAGAACTATTCTCCTTCATCACAGCAATGTCCTGCTAGAGCAAATAAACATCACAAAGCCGGCATCTTACACTCTCTCTCTGTATTTACAAAACGTGTGTTCTGTTCCCTTTGTTTTTAAAACCCTCTTAGTTTCTTTTTGACAGGTCAGAGAGAGAGAGATGAAAAAAGAGACGAGAGAAAGAGTCTAAAAGAAATAGAGAAAGAAAGGAAGATACTTGAAACAAACCTGACAGCCTCGCTCCCCACGATGCCGGCTCTAGGGGTGTTTATATCACTGTTACCATGGAGACAAGCCTCTCCATTCTCCTTTATGTAATAAAGTTTTAAAATTCATCTTTGTGAGGATGAAAGAATAGGGAGCTCCGAGTTTTCGGGAGAGATTTAAACAACCTTTAAGACTCAATCCCTTCCAGGTCCTCAGAATCTGTTTCAAATAAGGATCTGTTGTTATCTGTTAACAAATCAGTTTGATTCATTGTCATAAACGTGCAATTTCAGTGAAGACAGATAGATATTGTGTTGATGTTTCCATCACAGCAGCATTAGACCTGGCTTGGTATATTACAGTCAGCAGGGAACGGGTTAAGAGGAATTACTCATCAATGTTTCAATGAACGAATGATTGATTCATGTTCCCGGCTGCTGAAAGAAAGAAAATAACTGAAAGAGATTAAATGAGGACGAGCAGTGTTCTCTCTTTCGCTCGGTTGCTCTCTCTCTCTCTCTCTCTCTCTCTCTCTCTCTCTCTCTCTCTCTCCCTCCCTCCCTCCCTCCCTCCCTCCCTATCCTGCCTCCCTATCTTTCCCTCATCCTCGCTCTCTCTCTAAATCCCCCACCCCACCCTGCTCTCTGAGTCTCAGTGGGCCCTAGCTGCATGGAGCAGTGAAGGGGGAAAATGTGTTACACAGCATAAAGCAAGAGTTGCATGGAAAGATACTTTTAATCTGACACCAGGCCCTTTGGCTTATATACATGAGAAGGAGAGGAGAGGGAGGGAGGAAAGGGTTCTAGTCAGTTGCACAACTGAATGCATTCAATTGAAATATGTCTTCCGCAGTTAACCCAACCCCTCTAAATCAGAGAGGGGCTGCCTTAATCATTATCCACTGCGCCCGGGAGGCAGTTGTTGTTTGGGGTTAACTGCCTTGTTCAAGGGCAGAACGGCAGATTTTTTGCCACCTCTGGGATTCAAGTCAGCGACCTTTCGATTACTGGCCCAACACTCTTAACCGCTAGGCTACCCGCAGAGAGGAGAGGAAGGAGCGGTCATACCATGAGGGGTCATACCAGATGGAAGGAGGGGTCAAACCAGGTCAAGGAGGAGGTCTGATCTTAATTCATACTATGTCCTCAGAGCCTCCAGGGTCCTCCAGTCCATTATGGCTTATTTACAGCCGGCAGATGGCTGCCGTCCACAGGGGTCTTGTGGACTGATTGTCGTTAGATTTTTCCATAGGATGTATAGTATGTGTGAATGCAGCTTCGGCTGTGTGAATGTAGATTTGGCTGTGTGAACGCAAATCCGCCTGTAAATATTCAGATTTGTTTGAAATATACCGCAAGTGGGAGAAATACAAACGAATAGGAAGACAAGTGACGTGATCTATTCTTATTATATTATACAGACAATCTATTCTTAATATATAAACTTAACAGAAAACAGTGACGTTCATACATGGCTAATGATAGATTTGAACGTTGCGATACACTCCAATACAAACTCACCTGTTCTTCCAGGAGAGGTAGAGTTCTGTACACCACTCACTCAGGCTAGTGTTTATCCAGCATCTAAAATGGGTCAAGGTGTTTTTACTGCTCAGTAGCAATGTTTTTCACGTTGATTTATTTTCTTCATAAGGACTTTGCAGCAGATGGGTTACATTTATTGTGCTACTTTTGACCAGGTCCTATTGGGCTCTGGTAAAAAGTAGTGCACTACATAGGGAATAAGGTGCCATTTGGGATTCAGACGAGATTATGAGAGCATGCCATTGACAGTAAGAAGAAAGTCGATATTATATAGTGGAGTGCCTCCATAACAAAGAGCTAGCCTTCAACCATGTCAGGTTTAATAGTAGCAGCACTACTGACATATATACGGCTATATATAACCCCATTTACTACCCTGTCTCGTAAGAGAATTGATCGTATTTCTCATGAAAATATATTAGAATTAATGTAACTTGTGTTTATTTGCTAATAGCTGTAACGAGTAACGGGTAAGTTGGTCAGGAAAAGGTTAATTACTTGAGTTTACTGGTTCTTACTTAAGGTTACTAAGTATTACTTAGTATTACTCCTTATAGCAGCACGTGATATCATTGCTTAAACTGAGAGATAAATCAGGAAGTTGCTTAAGCTACCCAATGAGAGAAGAACCAGGTCTCAGACAGTAGCTGTATATAAAACTCCCTGACTACATAATCTTAATCAGGTCTGGGAAAGTAACCCACTCCTACTATAAATATGCCAGGCGGAGAAATGGCGTGGGATTATCCCGCTGTTTGGGAATAGAATACAAGGGGCCATTTAAAGAGCTGTTCCTGGTAGTCGGCCTCTCAAGTAAGGGGCTCGTAATTGCTGAGTGATAATTGGCAGTTAAAACTGTATCACGCCTTAAGGCCCTGTGTAATCTATTTAAGAAAGCAGTGTGACAGATGCCTCGCTGACCCACTTTTCAGACCACTCTACGGAACAGCACTGTTAGGCACGTAAATGCACATCTAGAGCTGCCTGGCTGCATATCTGGTTGTGGCTATCTGGGTGTCTGTCTAAAATAACCTTACTAAGAAATACAAATATAAACAAATACAAAATAAGTCCCCTTACTGAAACATCTAATAGTGTTGGGAACGCAATTATTCACATGTGAAGTGCGTGAATCTGAGATGAGATTGGACAACATAAAAAGGTTTAATAGCTTTGGAGATAGGGAGCAGATGTGGACCTCACCTGGGGATGGCAGGTAGCCTAGTGGTTAGAGCGTTGGGCTGACAAGGTAAAAGTCGGTTGTTCTGCCCCTGAACGAGGCAGTTAAGCCACTGTTCCTAGGCTGTCATTGTAAATAAGAATTTGTTCTTAACTGACTTGGCTAATTAAAGGTTTATTAAAAAAGGACAGTGTACCATTCAGTGGGTCTCACCTGTACCACGCAGTTAGAAGTTCACTTTGATTTGTCTACACCTGTTTTGAAAGAGGAAAACAAATCCAGTACCAGCATATCTCCCCCCCCCCTCTGCTCTGCTGCTACTCTCTGTTATTATCTATGCATAGTCACTTTAATAACTTAATAACTCTACCTACATGTACATATTACCTCAATTACTTCGACACCGGTGCCCCTGCACATTGACTCTGTACCGGTACCCCCTCTATATAGCCCCGCTATTGTTATTTTACTGCTGCTCTTTAATCACTTGATATTCTTATCTCTTACTTTGGGGGAGGGGGTATTTTCTTAAAACTGCATTGTCGGTTACGGGCTTGTAAGTGAGCATCGTTGTATTCGGCGCATGTGACCAATACGATTTGATTTGATTTGATACCAGATGTGAATATGGTCAAGATGTTTCATTGCCGTTTAACTGCAAGTCAACTCTACCTCCATAAGACACGTAGGGACATGGAAGTGAAAGGAAAGAGAAGTTACAACAGAGTACCACAGGCTATCATGAATCCCATTTGGAGCCATGTAGACTCATGTTTGTATTGAGATTTGGTTTGACGCTGTGGTTCAGTTTTTATGCAACTGCATCAATCAAGAAATGGGAAGAGCAATTCATCGGCTAACGGGCAGAAAATCACATCTAAACTAATTCCAAGAAGTGGAGACAGCAGTTTTTCTGCTAAATGCAAACCCAAAGCCACATTGTGTGGGCCTACATAAGCGTTCATGCACAAACCTCTACATTTCTATCAGTCTCTGTGTGATGAGAAACCGTAGCACGGGTTCCTAATGAGTGTGTGTGTGAGTGTGTGTGTGTGTGTGTCGTAAGCTCTGCATGGTTCATCTGAGGTGTGTTTTTGTAACAAATCGAGCGGTGGTTTGACAGTGAGATTAGTGGGCATCGTGCCCAAAGATGCCACCGGAGTTTCCTCTTGAAGCACTGCCAAAATGTCAGCCTTTATAGTGTGTGTCGTGTTACCCCACTGGACTCTCTGTAATGTGAGTGAGTGTGTGTGTGTGTTCTTCCTCTTTAGGTCTGTAAATGTGTCAGAGTTTGCAAGGGTGTCTCTCGTTTCAGGGGATGTGTATGCGTACTATTTGTGTGTTGGTCTATTATCTATTATTAAGCATAGGATTGTTCTCATAAAAGTATATGTCACAGTGTGTACTAGTTTGCTTGTGTGAGTGGGTGGGTGGGGGGGATTAGTGGACTAGTGAGTTTATAAAGACTCAGAGAGAGCACATCTTGTGTTTTTGTACAAATGTTGAGCAACCATTAGTAAGCAGCAAAACATACCCACTGTTCGACACAGCCTCTTCTGGCACCATTATGTCGAAGCTCTGACCAAAACACTTTTTCTCAATCTGTGATGATATCAGAAAATGTTCTAATCACAATGGCCAGAGTTCATCATGTCATTGTGGTGTGATAGCTTTGTTTATTGTTCTTTTCTTTGTGTACAATTTGACCCCTTTTTCTACCCAGTTAACCTGGATGACTCTGGGCCAATTCTGCACCACCCCATGGGTCTACCGGTCGCAGCTGACTGTGACACAGCCTGGGATCGAACCCGGGTCTGTAGTGACACCACTAGCACTGCAATGCAATGCAGTGCCTCAGACCACTGCCCCACTCATGAGGCCCCTTTATTTATTATTTTTTGGGGGAACAGACTAATCGATTGATAACCAAACTTACAGGACGTTCTATCATGAAAGTAATATGTGAAACACTTTAAAAAGTCATATTTGTTTGTAGTCTTCAAAAAGGCCACTATCACTCTGAGTGTTAGGGGACATTGAGAAGGTGGGGCACGCCGGGGCATGGGACAAGCTTTTCACACACACACACACACACACATACACAGAAAGCTTAGATAAGCCATGTACATTCCCTTAATCATTAAGCCTGTGTACCTCTTATTCTCCTGAATCCCTGCTGTTCACTGCACTATGCTCTGCCCCCACTCCCAGACAGACATACGTTTGGGTTCACCCACATAGGACAGACACTGCATTATCTATGGGTTAACCCTCACACCTCAGGCAGGGTATGGCATGGTGTGCACGTGTAATCTAGGCTTAACCTAACAACACCTTCACTCCTCAGATGACACTTTTTTTGTCTAGAGTTATACTATACCATATTTTACTTGTTAAAAAGTTACATTAATTAATTTAGCCGCAACGTCACAATGACGCTAACATCGGAAAACGTGTCGTTTTTCATGCCATCAAGTTTGATTGGTATTATGAAATCTATAGCTGTACAAATATCTCATAATAAGTCAAAGTGATTTCTACTTTGGATACAAAGGTAGCATGTAGGCCTACACATCTTAATTTGATCAATCTACTCCGCTGGAAATTCAAATGAGCCTTGTGATTTACAAAAATTCACTGAAAACCTGCAGTTCTCTTTTTCTCACGAGATCTCACACCTATCAAAACTAATTTCATGTAAGAAAATATCACTTTTTTTGAATAATCAAATTCTCATGCTGTAGGAATACAATATTTCACAACTGCAACGAAACTGGTCATATTAAGATCCTACACCTCTACCTCATGCGCATTACACAAAAATGGCAGGTTATATGTTTCTCAGGGGATGGGTGATAGTTGTTAATATACTGTAGGCTTAACCTTAAAAAACCTTTCACTCTTGTCACTGTTTAACAGAAACACACTATCTGGCTTGTAAAAAAAGTGAAAAGCCACACTACATATGAGACCTTCATTCTACTTGGTATAGATGTCAGTTCAACATCTGCAGTTTTGATTTACATTTGATTGAGTTACCAACTAATACGAATTTGAAATGGAATCAACAAAACACATAACCATGTCATTGGATTTAGGTTAAAAGTTGGGTGAAAAAAAGACAACGACTCCCAAATCAGTGGCGACGTGTCATTCAGGGCAGAGCCCCACCTGTTTCGAGCCCCAACTTTTTAAGCCAAAAAATATAGAAATAGATAATTTTTTTAAAAATTGGGGGGGGGGGGGTGCTTTGACGGCGCGCAAGCGAGATGTACGGGATTCCTTCTGCAATGCGACCTGTACCTAGCTCGCTACACCAAGGCTGTCTCTGGGAGAGACAGGGTTGCCACCGTCATCTCAACACAGATCGGACGGGCCCTGGGCTGGGGTGGACTGGGGTGAAATCTGACAACGCGGTTGGATTAACAAGAAGTTAAGCTTTTAAAAATGTAAGACACTTGTATTTTCATGAATGTTTAATATTACGATTTTTGTATTTTGAATTTCGCGCTCTGCTATTTCACCAGATGTTGTCGTGATGGGGCCCAAAGAGATTATTAACCAATGATGGCCCGGGACCAGAGTAGAGCGAGGGCAGTCGATTATGTGGAGACAGATTCTTTCCTGGTGATTCCCAGAGAGACACTGGATGACAGGAACAGTTCTCTCACAGACACGGGCAAGGAGCTGTCCAATGAGAGCATTGGCATCGAGGGGTGAATCGAGTGGAACAGTTTCCAGGCCCAACTGAATAAAAACATCTTTGTCCAGGAAACTCTCGTCGGTGCCCGAGTCGATGAGGGCAGGCAGTGGAAAAGCCTGGCTTTGCCACACAAGGGTGTCGTCTAGCAAGGGTCTGGGGGAGATGGGCCAGCGATTTGGCTCAACAGTATATCCCCCACAACTGCTGATCCACCTCCCTTAGCTGGCCACAGGGAACAAGTGGAGACGAAGTGATCAACCTGGCCACAGTATAGGCAGCTCCTAGTGCCGATTCGCCACTGCCACTCCTCAGGTGAGAGAGGGGCCCGGCTGAGCTGCATGGGTTCAGGTTCTGGAAGAGACTTAGGAAGGGAGGCAGTTAATCATCCGGCGCCGACAGAGATGGCCGCCTCGCTTCACGTTCCTAGGAAACTATGTATTTTTTTTGTGTTATTTCTTACATTGTTACCCCAGGAAATATTAGGTTTTGTTACATGCAGTTGGGAGGAACTATTGGATATAAGAGCAATGTCAACTCACCAACATTATGACCAGGAATACGACTTTCCCGAAGCGGATCCTCTGTTTGGCCCACCACCCAGAACAATGGATCGGATTGCAGCCGGCGACCCAAAACAACGGCGCCGCAGAAGGGGCAGACAGAGAGGTCTTCTGGTCAGGCTCCGTAGACGGGCACATCGCGCACCGCTTCCGAGCATACTACTCGCGAATGTCCAGTCTCTTGACTACAAGATAGATGAAATCTGAGCAAGGGTTGCCTTCCAAAGAGACATCAGAGACTAACGTTCTTTGTTTCACAGAAACATGGCTCACTCGAGATACGCTATCGGAGTAGGTACAGCCACCTGGTTTCTTCACGCATCGCGCCGACAGAAACAAGCATCTCTCTGGTAAGAAGAAGGGCAGGGGTGTATGCCTTATGATTAACAAGACATGGTGTGATCATAACAACATACAGGAACTCAAGTCCTTTTGTTCACCTGACTTAGAATTCCTCACAATGAAATGCCAACCGCATTATCTACCAAGAGAATTCTCTCCGATCATAATCACAGTCGTGTGTATTCCCCCACAAGCAGACACATCGACGGCCCTGAACGAACTTCATTTGACTCTAAGTAAATTGGAAAGCACATATCCTGAGGCTGCATTTATTGTAGCTGGGGATTTTAACAAGGCTAATCTGAAAACAAGGCTCCCTAAATTTTATCAGCATATCGATTGAGCAACCCGGGCTGGCAAAACCCTAGATCATTGTTATTCTAACTTCCGCGACGCATATAAGGCCCTCCCCCGCCTTCCTTTCAGAAAAGCTGACCACAACATTTTGTTGCTCCCAGCCTATAAACAGAAACTAAAACAGGAAGCACCCGTGCTCAGGTCTGTTCAACGCTGGTCCGACCAATTGGATTCCATGCTTCAAGATTGCTTCGAACACGAGGACTGGGATATGTTCCATATGGTGTCGAACAACAACATTGATGAATACGCTGATTCGGTGAGCGAGTTTATTAGCAAGTGCATCGGTGATGTTGTACCCACAGCGTCTATTAAAACCAGAAATCATGGATTGATGGCAGCATACTGAAAGCGCGAACCACTGCTTTTAATCAGGGCAAGGTGACCGGAAACATGACCGAATACAAACAGTGTAGCTATTCCCTCCGCAAGGCAATCAAACAAGCTAAGCATCAGTATAGACAAAGTAGAGTCACAATTCAACGGCTCAGACATGAGAGGTATGTGGCAGGGCCTACAGTCAATCACGGACTACAAAAGAAAAAACAGCCTTGGGGGGCCTTGGCTGTTGAGGGTTTGGTGGAGAGGATCTGAGTTTGCTGGGTTCATACCTTGGACAGATCGTACTGTCACGTGGATCGGAACAGGTGAACCCAAGAGCAGACTCAGACAAGGAGACTGGGATGAGGTAACCAAGATATTTATTGAAACACAGGTGGAAGATGGGGTGCAGGCCAGGGGAAGCTTGGGCGGGTTGCAGGAAGCCAGTTGTGGAGGCTGAGCATGGAGCGAGGGGGGTTGGGACTTGGTAAGCAGGTCCGGAAAGGAATCCAAGGACACAGTGGAGCAGGGGGTCCAGGACAGAGTAGCAGGACTGATAAGACTTGGAACTGGAGACAGTGGCCAAAGTTAGAGTGGAAAGTCAGAACTGTAACGGAGAGGAAAACAGCATCATGCAAGGGAAAACAGGCATAGCACAAAAACAGGCTCAAAGCAGGAACAAACGGCTAAAAAACGCAGGCTGACTGAGCAGAGGTTACGACCTGGTAGCATGGAAGTGGCAGGGCTGCAGCTCATGGGGATCTGCTTTGCCTCCAGCACACCTGTCTCCGCCCACACAATCACACACACACACACACAGAGGAAGAGGGAGAGAGCACTGGGAGAGTGGCGGTAGGTTAGGGCGACACAGGATGAGAAGTAGAGGGCGTGGCAGGAGAAAATGTAATGAATTCTCCTGCTCCAACCCAGGTAGGATGCAAGATCTCCCCTCCTTTTCTGTCAACTCAACCAGTGTGTTTTCCCATGAAATTCCCTGAATATCCTAGCCCCTCACTCACGTTAGCTCTGATAGATTCCGGAGATGCCGGGAATCTTTTAGACAGTGCCTTGCCACTGCATTACGCATTTCTTTGGTTCCCCTACAGTCACCCTCTGACACTGCCCTCCCGAGAGGACACGTCTATCCCGTCTCCTATGCGGCGACCGAGGCCATTGAGATCTAGGTACAGGAGAGCCTCCAGCAGGGTTTTATCCGCCCCTCTACGTCACCAGCCTCCTCAAGCTTATTTTTTTGTGAAAAAGAAAGATGGAGGACTGCGTCCCTGCATTGATTATCGAACTCTGAATAAAGCAACCGTTAAGATCAGCTATCATTTACTCCTCATCCCAACCATCATCGAATAAATGCACGGGGCGCAGAACTTCACGAAACTGGACTTGAAGTGCTTACAATCTGGTGCACATTCATGAATGCAACGAATGGAAATGGCCTTTTCACTGACCACGGGCCATTATGAGTGTCTCGTAATGCCGTTTGGCCTGTCTAATGCTCCTTTAGCCTTCCAGGCCTTTATTAACAAAGTGTTTCGGGGCATGCTGGGATGGGGCATGGTGGTTTATATTGATGACATTTTGGTCTATTCTGCTGACCGCACCCAGCATGTCTCATTAGTCAGGTCTGTGCTGGGATGACTGTTGGAGCATGATCTATATGTTAAACAAGAGAAGTGTTTGTTTTTCCAGCGGCCTGTGTCCTTTTTGTTCTACCTCATATGCACGGAGGGAGTGGAGATGGAGGAGCAACGTGTCAACGCAGTCAGGTCATGGCCCATCCCCAACTCCGTGAAAATAGTCCAGTGATTCCTAGGGTTCGCTAACTATTTCCGGAGGTTAATCCGGGGCTTCAGCATGGTGGTCGTGCCTCTTACCTCCCTGCTGAGAGGAGGTCCCCAGCAGCTTAGTTGGATGGAGGAGCCGGAGAGGGCATTCGAGACACTGAAAGCACACTTCACCACTGCACCTTTTACTCCAAGCACCTGAGCCCCGCCCAGAGGAACTACGACGTAGGGGACTGGAACTATTGGGGGTCAAAGAGGCTCTGAAGGCACTGGCTGGTCCAACCACCCTTTACTGGTGTGGACGGACCACCGTAACCTGGCGTACATCAGGGCAGCGATGAGGCTAAACCCGAGGCAGGCCAGGTGAGCTCTATTCTTGCCAGGTTACACTCGCCTGCCTGATGGAGAAGTACTGGTGACCCATCTTGGCTAGTGATGTCCGGGTTAACATCTCTTCCTGCTCCGTCTGTGCTCAGTCAAAGACACCCAGACACCTCCCCTATGGAAAGATCCTTCCCCTGCCAGTTCCACAATGACCCGGGTCTCACTTCGGTGGACTTTGTCACTGACCTTCCCCCCTCTCAGGGGAACACCACAGCTCTCGTCGTTGTGGACCGGTTTTCCAAAGCTTGTCACCTCCTTCCTCTGCCTGGGCTCCCGTCAGCCATACAAACTGCATCTTTTTATGCATGTCTTCCAGCACTACGAGATCCCAGAGGACATTGTGTTAGATCGTGGCCCTCATGTGTATGGAAAGCATTCATGGAACGCCTGGGGGTAACAGTCAGCCTCACCTCCGGATACTGTCCTCAAGCTAATGGGCAGGTGGAGAGGGTCAATCAGGAAGTGGGCAGGTTCCTGAGGTGTTACTGTCAAGACCGGCCGGGGGAGTAGTCTGATTTTCTACCTTGGGCTGAGTACGCGCAGAATTCCCTCCACCACTCCTCCACTAACCTCACTCATTTCCAGTGAGTGTTGGGGTATCAGCCGGCCCAGGCAACTTGGCATCCGAGCCAGAATGAGGCCCCTGTGGTAGACGAGTGTTTTCGTCGCGGTGAGGAGACCTGGAACGTTGCGCACACTCGTCTCCAGCGGGCCGTGCATCAGAACAAGGAACAGGCCGACCGCCACTGCAGTGAGACACCTGTCTTCTCTCCAGGGGACCGGGTCTGGCTCTCCACCCGGAAAGCCAGTGGTAGGGCGTCTCCAGTACCTCATCGAGTTGGAACGAGGAGGAGCAGTGCTGGGTTCCTGCGGTGGACATCCTAGACGCTTTGCTGACTAGGGATTTTCACCGTCGGCGCCCTGACTGTCCCCGAGGCCGGCTTCCATGTGATTGTGCACTTGTTTTACAGGTCTCGTCCCATGTACTATTTTGAGATCTCAAAAGGTTTTATGGCTGCACCATCGAGAGCACTGGTTGCATCACTGCCAACCGCAAGGCTCTACTACCTGCCATCTAGGACCTCTATATCAGGCGGTGTCAGAGGAAGGCCCTAAAAAGGGTCAAAGACTACAGCCACCGTAGTCATAGACTCTCTGCTAAAGCACAGCAAGCGGTATCGGCGCGCCAAGTCTAGGTCCAAGAGGCTTCTAAACAGCTTCTACCCACAAACTATAAGACTCCTGAACATGGCTACCCAGACTATTTGTATTGACCCCTCCCTCTACGCTGTTGCTACTCTCTGTTATTATCTAATTTAATAACTCTACCAACATGTACATATACCTCAATTACCTCGACACCGGTGCCCCCGCACATTGACTTTGTACCGGTACCCCCTGTATATACCCAGCTATTGTTATTTTACTGCTGCTCTTTAACTATTTGTCATTCTTATCTCTTACTTTTTTTTAAGGTATTTTCTTAAAACTGCATAATTGGTTAGGGGCTTGTAAGTAAGCATTTCACTGTAAGGTGTTGTATTCGGCGCATGTGACAAATAAAATTTGATTTAAAGGACACCAATAAGAAGAAGATACTTGCTTAGGCCAAGAAACACGAGCAATGGACATTAGACCAGTGGAAATAAAATTTTAGATTTGTGAGATGCAAAGCAGATGAACGGATGATTTACGCATGCGTGGTTACCACCGTGAAATATGGAGGAGGTGTGATGGTGTGGGGGTGCTTTGCTGGTGACACAGTCTGTGATTTTTTCAAAATTCAAGCACTATTAACCAGCATGGTTACCACATCATTCTGCAGCAATACGCCATCCCATCTGGTTTGAGTGCCCTTCCGAGGGGGAAGGCCTGGGACAAAGTACACGGAGAGATGGGACCAGTGTCATTGTGAATCCGGCAACGGGTGGAGTTTGCCATAGGGGAGGTGTCCAGGTGTCTTGCTCTGTGGGCAGGTGGAGCAGGAAGAGACGTAAATCCGGACTTCCCGGGTCAAGGTGGGCCACCAGTTCTTGGCGGAATTACAGTTGATAGTAAGGGCTATATCCATGTGCCCGGACACAGGTGCTGTGTGTGCCCAGGCGAGGTGCCGGTCCCACACATCAGAATGCACGTAGATATGCCCCTCGGGACAGTGGGCAGGTGAGGGCTTCTGTCGAAGGGCTCGACAGATGTCCACTTGCACTTTCCACACGTCAGGAGCCACAATGCAGTGTACTTCAAGTTTCTGTGGTCTGTCCAGACAAGGAATTTGTTGTTTAGCACCCTCCAGCCATTGCCACCATGTTTTCAGTGTCCGTTTTGCTTCTCCAAAATTGACCTGACATGAGAGACATATTGCTCGCGTGTAGTGGAGTACACCAAGATGTCGTCTATGTACACCACTACACAGCGACCAAACATGTCTCTAAACACCTCGTTAATGAATGATTGAAACACAGAGGGTGCATTTGTCAGGCCGTAGGGCATTACCCTTTATTCATAATGCCTGGTGCTAGTGCTGAAGGCCATCTTCCATTCATCCCCCTCTCTGAAGCGCACCAGGTTGTAGGCACTGCGTAAATACAATTTAGTAAAGTACTTAGCATCGTGCCTCTGTTTGATCACTGTGGGTATGAGAGGGAGGGGATAACTGAATTTAACAGTAGCCTACAGGGGCGGAGAGGTGGACGAAAAAGAAGCTGTAGGCGGCCGGAGAGGTGGACGGACGGATGAATCCTTGGGCCAGCACCTTCTGGACATAGGCCTCCATGGCTTCAGTCTCTGCATTCGAGAGAGGGTAGATGGGCCACCGCTAGAGTGTAGAACCAGACAGTAGGTTGATAGTTCAGTCCCATGGGTGATGGGGGGGCAGGCACGTGGCACGAGTCTTCAAAAAGGCCTTCTGTAGGTCCCAGTAAGCCTCCGGTCGCGGTAAGCCTAGGGACGTGAGTGGCCTGATCCAGATTTTCCACGGAGGTGGCAAAGATTGACATAGAGAGATCTTTCTTACTGACACTCCTGCAACCAACCCAACAACCTCCTCTCTGTCCATGATATACTAGGGTTATGCAACTGTAGCCAGGGAAAACCTAAAACTACAGGGTGTGCAGGAGAGTCTAAGATGAGGAAAGTGATGCGTTCATGGTAGTTGGGAGTAACTGTGAGGGAAATAGGAATCGTGGTCTGGCACACCAGTCCTGTTCCTAGGGGACGGTTGTCTAGGGCAAGGACTGGGATAGGAGGTTATAAAGGGACTAGAGGAATACGTAATTATAAGGCCACTGACCGGTCTAGGAAATTGCCTGCAGCACCTGAGTCCACTAGGGCAGGACTCAGTGAGGGGCCAGGATAGTCAGGGAAAGTGACAGGGAGGAGGACGGGCTGGGTGGACAGAGAGGAGCAAGGCACGTCCATTCCTACTTGGGAAGGTGCAGGAGCGCTCCTCGGCCTGTTGCTTCCTCGCCCGGTTCTCCTTCTTGAAAGGTGTTCCAGGGGTGGTCCTACTCCCCGCAGTAGGAGCAGAGACCCTGTTGATGTCCCTCAGGGGTAAGGTGTGTGGTGCCCACCTCCATAGGCTCAGTCTCGCTGGAGGTTCCTGGGGGAGACCCGAACCCCCGGGATGGGCGACAATGGGCACATAGGAGAGTATCCAGGCGGATGGCCATTGCGATGAGCTGGTCCAGCGTGAGGTCCTCATTGCGACAGGCCAGTTTGGTCTGGATGTCCGCCTGTAGCCCGCTGCGGAAAAGCGTCAACAGGGTCTGGTCGTTCCAGCCAGTGGACGCAGCCACCGTCCAGAAATTCAGAGCCTACTCTGACGCTGTCCTGGACTCCTGGCGTAGATGGAAGAGACGCTCACCTCCCTCTTGGCCCTCTGTAGGGTGGTCGAAGATGGCACGGAAGAGTTGGCTGAAGCACTGATAGGACAACACTTCTGGTACATCCCTCTCCCAGATGGCGTGCCCCCACTCCAGAGGCCGGCCTGTCAGCACTGAGATCACTAAGGCCACCTTGTCCCTCTCGGAGGCGGTCCTGATATGACGGGCCAGGTGGAGGTAACACTGCAGGAGAAACCCCCTACAATGAAACCCCCTTCAAACCGCTCTGGGAGGGGCAGGTGGACGTTGCTGATCGGACCGAGTGATGCAGATGGTGGTAGGATGGCTGGAACGACCACGGGGAGCTGGGAAGGTGGTGGTGTAGCCTGCAGTTGGCATACGGCCCGGAGGACTTCATTCATGGTAGTCCCTAGGAGCTCCAGGCATGAGTCGTGGTGGTGGAGCTTCACTCCTACAGCAGAGAGGTCGGATGTCCTGCTGCTTCCTGTTTTCTTGGGTCGGTCATTCTTTCACTGGTGTAGAGAAGAGTAGGCAGGAGGCAGTCGCAGGTTTAGAACTACTGAGTTTATTAAAGCACCATAGATCAAAGCGGGACGAAACCCAAACGCTGTTGTGCTCAAAATATGTCTTCATAGACAAAAAGGCACAGGGCGAACCCAAAGTGCCAAATATGGAGTACTCGGGAAATAGTAGAAGAGATTCCTCTCAGGAAAACAAGTAACATTAGCAATGACAGACAGAGGGAGTATATATACAGTGATTGAGTCGGGATTGGAACCAGGTGTGTGTTATGATGACGAGACACGTCCGGGGTTGATGAGTGATGGGCGTTTGCCAGCAGTAGGTTCCGCAGCAGCTAGAAGGCCGGCGACGCCGAACGCCTGAGATGGACAGGAGGGGGAGCCAAAGCGAAGGGGAGTGTGACAGGTTTTGGATGAGTTGGACCGCAGAGTGAAGGAAAAGCAGCCAACAGGTACTCAGCATGTGTGAGAACACCTTCAAGACTGTTGGAAAAGCATTCCAGGTGAAGCTGCTTGAGAGAATGCCAAGAGTGCAAACATGTGACTACTTTGAAGAATCACAAATATAAATTACATTTAGATTTGTTTAACAATTTTTTGGTTACTACCTGATTCCATATGTATTATTTCCTAGTTTTGATGTCTTCACTATTATTGCACTATGTCGGAAATAGTACAAAATAAAGAAAAACCCTTGAATGGGTAGATGTGACTGGTACTGAATATAAAACAATATATATATTTAAGTATGCAACATAACAATACCTTTCAGTCTCAACTGTCAGTCTTGAGGACAGACGTTATCAATTGGTTACTTATTATATCAAATATATGACTTATAGCCCACACCTGTTGAAGTAGGCTCATGTCAGGGGGTGAACTGAGAACGGATATTGATAAATGTTTGCCCATGTAGGTTGGACATGAAATCCTTGCCCTTAAAGATATACAATGACCTTGAGCATTCTCTTCATTGGCAACTATTTTAGGTGGAGGGTCTATATTAAAGAAAATGATTAGCTAATAACTTCCTTTTAGTATGTCATAAATACGAGGATTCCAGCATTTGCTGTGTCTGTTACTCAATTGAAATGAAATTGTATTGTAATTCTTTGAAATTGTAAATGATCTGTTAAAGGGTTGAGAGAGAAAGAGAGAGAGAAAGAGAGAAAGAGAGAAAGAGAGAGAGAGAGAGAGAGAGAGAGAGAGAGAGAGAGGTTATGAAGCACTGTCCAGCACATAAATCCCATCCTATAGACTTTATGGTCTTCAAGATGTCTGGCCCACATTCAGTGACTCTTCAGAGAAACATCAATCAAATATGTCTTTCTTAGCCAGACCCAGACAACAACTGTCTTATGTTACTGTACAGCAAGTCCCTGTACTTCTGGCTTCAGAGCAATAACCCTCAAATAAATACCCTGGCACGTACAACAATCTGAAACAAAAACAGCCACCTTTTTAAGAGCCTAATAAAGTAGTTTAGTGATAATCACACAGCCTGTCTGGTTGATTGAGGTATTTTGAGCTGCGGCAAAATGCCAGTGAGCTGTTTTGAATGCCAGTGTCAACTCTTTGATAATATGAAATTATCCTTGAGCGAGAGGATGTTAAGCCAGAGCTCTGCCAACTCACTGGAAAATAACTAACTGCAACAGCACTGGTGATGGCTGGAGCGAGGGATGAAGGGATGGTGGAGGGAGGGAGGTGTTGCGAAAGAGTCCAGGAGGAGGCTGCAGTGGGTTATGAGACAGTGAGCCCGTTTCTCTCCTCTGGGCATTCACTTTCCTCTTCTCCTCTCCCCTCTGTTATTTTCCTCTCCTCTGTTCTCTCCCAGCAATAAGGGATCATAGGTTTCACCTGGATTCACCTGGTCAGTCTATGTCATGGAAAGAGCTGGTGTTCCTAATGTTTTGTACACACAGTGTACAATCTAGTTCAACAGCACAACTTTCTAAGAACATTTTTACTTTCATCCCCATTGTCACAGTCCGACCCAAACTATCGTTCTAACGGTTATTAGCAAGCTGGACAGTCGAGAAACTGTATGATTGTAGGCCCATTACCATTTCAACACAGTTTCAATTTGGTTTGGATGGAAAACATCTGTCTGACTGGAACGGCCTCACAGCAAGAAACCCCAGCTTCGATGTAAAGCAACTCTCCTCTTGAACCCTGGAAACCGTCATCCATTACGACTTCTATAAAATCTGACAGAATGGATGTTTGTCTGGCAACTGTCAAAGGGATCGAGCACAGTTCTCTTTGAGCAGAGTCCACATATGACACAGTGCCAGCTCAGTTCTAATATGGATGTTAATCTACTGTGTGTGTTTGTGTGTGTGTCCCTGAAAACAGTAAACAAAGCTATCACACCACGATAACATGATAAACTAGTGGTACACCCAACAATGACAGGCCATTGTGATTAGAACATGGTCTGATATCATCCCAGGTTGTCAAACAGATTGAGAAAGAAGTGTTTTGCTCACAGCATTGACATAATGGTGCCAGAAGAGGTTGTGTCAAACAGGGGGTATGTTTTGCCGCTTAATAGTGGTTGCTCAACATTTGTACAAAAACACAAATGATGTGCTCTCGCTCTAAAGTTGTTGAAGCATGGCAACTATTCAAACAGGGTAAACACACACACCAACACAAACACATGCGGACACACAAATGCGCGCATGTAAGGGATAGAGAGAGAGAGAGTGTAACGATCGTCTGTTGAAGAAGGTGTTGACCAAAGTGCAGCGTAGTAGGTGTTTGTACTTTTATTTTCAACTGAACACTCAATAACAAAAATAACAAAGAGAATGAATGAAAACCAGAACAGTCCTGTCAGGTGCAGAAACACAAAACAGAAAATAACTACCCACAAAAACCCGGAGGGAAAAGCTACCTAAGTGTGGTTCCCAATCAGAGACAACGATAGACAGCTGTCCATGATTGAGAACCATACCCTGCCAAAAACAAAGAAATACAAAAACATAGAAAAAGGAACATAGAATGCCCACCCAAATCACACCCTGACCAAACCAAAATAGAGACGTAAAAAGCTCTAAGGTCAGGGCGTGACAGCGAGAGCACCTGTGCCTTTACCAAGCCTGGGTTGCAGCTACAATTAGTGGAGCAATCATGTCTCTCTCTTAAAAAGTGTATCTTCACAACATGAACAGAAGGGAAGATACTCAAGTTGGTCATATGAGAACTTACAAACTCGCTTAAAAGAATGTTCAAGGACAAGGGCATCTGAGGACCCAGTACTCCTGAGCACAATTAATTACCATACAAAGAAAAAATAAATGGTCTTTGATGTTTTTTTTAAACATTATTTTCTCTGCTTTAAAGTGGCAATCTGGGATTGATACATCCATCATTTTTAAAAAACATTTTAAGTCATACTATATAGCCATTGATTCTTGAAGAATACAACTCAAAAATGCCTTATGAGCTTAGTTAGTTCAACTGTCTTACTCCATCACAAGCCAAACTATAAGTTTGTTTTGCATACTTTTCTGTAAACAATGTAATTGTATTGCTTCCAAGCTTGCTTAAAACTAAAAAAATATTTTAGATCTCGTGGATGTCAGTCCTTGCATCCAATGGTCTGTCTATGAATTTGAGTGGTAACATTTCTTCAGCTCCATCCCTCAGTTGTAGAAATGCCTGGAAAAGCCCATGAAGAGTAATTTCGACTCCAACATTCTAACAGTCTAATAAATATATTTAATATATGCTATTGGACAAATACTCATTTGGTTACATTTAAGAAGGTCTTGGGTATCATTAGAATACAAAAAAGGTTATTATTTCAAATAACACAATAGCTTTTTCATGACTTTATTTCATTGTAGCCTATCTGTTGCTACGTGTTAATGTGTGGAGTGCATGGAACAGTAGTTATTCTTGGAAACGTGATATTTTGAAAGAGAGCTCATCTCTTACACTTTGAGTTATTTGGCAAAGGTAAGTGTTTTGGAAACCTCAATCTGCTCTTTCTAATACTATATAGAAATCTAAATGCATTACCTTCACGTGACCCTGTAGACTTTTTTTCACCTCCAGGAAAAGAATGACGTTCTCCTTAAAACTGCTTAGAACACAAATTCTGTCTGTGATATTTGACATTCTAACAGAATACGTGTGTTCAATAGACTTAAGAAAGAAATTAAGAAATTAAGAAAAGTCAAGGATGGATGGGGTCCTGACTTTCAAAATGACAGAGGTATTTCAATTTGAAATGCATTTTGAGTCAAAATGACTCGCTCAGACTTTCTAGTGCTAACAAAATGTGGTTGGGTGCCCACTTTGTTGTTCTTTGTATCCCAGGTTGCCCCCAATAAAAAGCTAGTAGAAGAATCTTTATTTCAGCATACCAAGTACGGTATATGAGGACTACTCCCTATCCCTAAGTAGAAGCATCTTTAATAATTCTCTCAACTTATAAGCCTTTGCAACATTTTCTCAGCATACACTGTTATAGCCTTCCATTGGCTTAACCTAAATTCAAAAGGCATGTTGGGATTTCCAAAAATATGCTTATGCCCGTCCCACGAAGTCGATGATGTCATTGCTCCCAAATGAGGTTATTGTGGGGGTTCTGTTTATGTCATTGCATGTGACTGTACAGGCCAATGTGAGACACACATGGTTTGCCACTTGAGGGGCAGGAGAATTCTCCACCAGAGAGGGGTGCACGTTCTGCAAGCTGGTGTCATTGCAAACACTGTTCGGTTCTCCTCTCTGTGATTGTGTTCTGGAGGTATGTGACACCCAAGTGGCAGGTGGAACGCCAGGAGGGTTGGTTGCCAGGATCTCCAGATTTCACACCTCTTGAGGAGGGTCTTGGTCCTTGAAGCACTTCTTAGTCTTTGGTCCTTGGTCCTTGGTCCTTGGTCCTTGAGGGTCTTGGTCCTTGAAGTGCTTCTTAGTTTTTGGTCCTTGGTCCTCGAAGGTCTTTGTCCTTGAAACACTTTTTTTGTCCCCCAGCAGATCTATATGCTGGGTTTAACGCTTTCTGATCCCCATCCTGTTCTTTATTCCACTACGTTTGCTGGTTTCTCTCTTCCAGGAAGGTGCAGACTCAGCTCTACTGTAATGGACGGATACAGTGCCTTCGAAAAGTATTTAGACCCCTTGACTTTTTCCACACAAAAAATCTGCCTTATTTTAAAATTTATAAAATCAATGTTTTTTTATTAAGCTATTTTCTCCTGAAGCATATGGTCTATTCACTAGAAACTCGTGCACAATATAAACACAGATAGGGGCGGAAGGTTGCTGGTTCAAGTCCTGTACCGGGCGACACAAAAATGGGAATGGATCTGAACTGGGAGCTGGAAGGCTGCTGGTCTCAGATTCTATGTACCATCTCCTGCCACTGTGCGCTTGAGCAAGGCAGTTAATCCTCCACAATCCAATTGCGCTGCACTGTGCCTCTCAACGTGTGTGTGTGTGTGTATATATGTAGTACCAGTCAAAAGTTTGGACACACCTACACATTCAAGGGTTTTTCTTTATTTTTACTATTTCTGAAATGCAAATTAAATGAATTACTTAAAATCATACAATGTGATTTTCTGGATTTTTGTTTTAGATTCTGTCTCTCACAGTTGAAGTGTACCTATGATAAAAAATTACAGACCTCTACATGCTTTGTAAGTAGGAAAACCTGCAAAATCGGCAGTGTATCAAATACTTGTTCTCCCCACTGTATATATATATATATATATATATATATATATATATATATATCCTCTACTGGATTGGTGGGTCCCCCGCTGGACGGTTGAGCTAATGTAGGCTAATGTGGTTAGCATGAGGTTGTACGTAACAAGAACATTTCCCATGACATAGACATATCTGATATTGGCAGGAAGCTTAAATTCTTGTTAATCTAAATGCACTGTCCAATTCACAGTAGCTATTACAGTGAAATAATACCATGCTATTGTTTGAGGAGAGTGCACAGTTATGAACTTGAAAGTGTATTAATAAACCAATTAGGCACATTTGGACAGTCTTGACACAACATTTTGAACAGAATTGCAATGGTTCATTGGATCAGCCTAAAACTTTGCAAACACACTGCTTCCATCTAGTGGCTAAAATCTAAATTGTGCCTTGTCTGGAATAATACATGGCCTTTCTCTTGCATTTCAAAGATGGTGGTACATTTTTTTATCTTTTACCAGATCTAATGTGTTATATTCTCCGACATTCATTTCACATTTCCACAAACTTCAAAGTGTTTCCTTTCAAATGGTATCAAGAATATGCATATCCTTGCTTCAGGTCCTAAGCTACATGCCTGGGCCTGCAGCACACAAAGATCATTGTTTGTCAGACGAATCATTGGGTCGAATCTACAGAACAGTAATAAACAAGAGAGCACATATGGTTAATGTTCTGGGGGGGGGATAAATATATATATATATATATATATATATATATATATATATATATATATATATATATATAAAATAATTATATATTGATGAACACCCGGAGGATCACTGGTAAGCCACATTTGCCGCTGGATCCATCCCAGTTGGTATTCTGTGTCCACTCGTGGTATCTCTCTTCGGTTGCACATCCTTAGAATAGCAGAACAGCATAACGGTCCGGACGGCCCTTGCTGTGCCTGGTGAGAAGTTTGTCAAATTCTGTTGTCAAAAGAGGAATGGAAATGGCAGGGTGAACCGACGACCTGACGAACCCGCCACATATGTTGACTCTGCCTGTCGGAGGTGGAGTTCCAGAGCTCACAGGTGTGCCTGACTCTCCGTCAATACCGCCTGGCTCTGGACCAATGCATCAGCTGTCGCCCGTATCTCTGCCCTCAGAGAATGTTTCTCTTTCTGCTGGTCTGCCTTCATTGACTCCATCTCGGTCTTCAAAGTTTGAATCTGATCTATGTGCACTTTCATCAGGTGAGCAGAATGGTATCGCCCTGAGCCCTCATCGATTACAGTGGCCTACGATAGAAATGATAGAACAATTAAGAATTAAACGTGACTCCAACACACAAATGCTGCGTACAGAAACACATTTTAAGAATCTAGCAAAACAAACCACTTTCTTGGGAACCATGCGTTTTTTTCAGTGCGGCCCAATGTCCAGCCCTTTGTCCACTTCACAGATGGTTGTCGGCATGGTTGTATGCTCTGTGAAAACACATTCACGTTTTCAGTACCCAATTATCGATTTTATTGCACAGTATATCAATTTTTTTTTAAAGAAAATGCACTGAAACCAAAATACCTTTAGTTTTGGTGATCCTCTCAACTCCGGCTCATTTTCAAGTCCTCTGGTGATTACAGTCCTAATAACCCTGGAACGGGTAGTCGCCCTGATGCCCGGGTTTGCATTGCAAATGAGGGCATAAACAGGGTCAAGACATAATCAGAGGAAGTAGACCTTTATGTAGTAAAATAAAGGTTAAATAAGTAAATACCTACAACACCTACGGTAGGCCTACAGTATATACCCTTTTTTCCCCTCATCTCTTCATGTATGTCTCCTGATTTAAACCCAATTAAACTTCTTTGGCGTCAACTGAAAACATTCATCCGTAACAATTCTCCCCCTACCCTCCTTCTTGGCAAGAGTCTATTGTCCTGCTAATAGCCCATAATGGGGGATGGATGGCTTCTTTTGTATTCCAATGTATTGAATGAATGTATTAATTACAGTCGTTTACCATTCTCATTCTCGGACCGGAAACGTTTTTTTTTTTCAGAGTTCACAATCTCATTTTCAAGTCCTTGTTTAAAAAATAATGACATTTGGGAGAGGATTTCATGTTCAAATAACTGAAAGTAAACGGTTTTCTGCCCTCCGAATTCATATTCATTATATAAATAGGTCCATGTGCACCTTCATCAGAGTGTGCAAAGCTGTCATCAAGGCAAAGGGTGGTACTTTGAAGAATCTCAAATAAAAAATATATTTACATTTGTTTAATACTTTTTTGGTACATGATTCCATATGTGTTATTTCATAGTTTTGATGTCAAGGTTCAGTCTAAGGAAGTCGTCCAGGTCCTGAGGCAGCAAAGCATCCCCAAACCATCTCACTACCACCACTATGCTTGACTGTTGGTTTAAGGTTCTTACTGTGGAAACTGGTGGTGAAAACCAAACACGTTATTCCACAGTAAGAACCTCATACCAACGGTCAGGCATGGTGGTGGTAGTGAGATGGTTTGGGGATGCTTTGCTGCCTCAGGACCTGGACGACCTCCTTAATAGACTGAACCTGGAATTCTGCTCTCTATTAGAGAATTCGATAGGACAATGTCAGGTCATCCGTCTCTGAGATGAAGTTGAAGTGCAGCTGGGTCATGCAGCAAGACAATGATCCAAAACACACAATGCAGGAGTGGCTTCTGGACAAGTGTCTGAATGCCCTTGAGTGGCCCAGCCAGAGCCTGATCTTGAACCCGATCGAACATCTCTGGAGAGACCTGAAAATAGTTGTGTAATTTAAACATTTATATCATTTAAACATTTAAGGTTGGAAAAAGTATGTGAAACCCTAGGCTAATGACTTCTCCAAAAGCTAATTGAAGTCGGGAGTCAGCTAACCTGGAGTCCAATCAATGAGATCAAATCAAATCAAATTTATTTATATAGCCCTTCGTACATCAGCTGATATCTCAAAGTGCTGTACAGAAACCCAGCCTAAAACCCCAAACAGCAAGCAATGCAGGTGTAGAAGCACGATGAGATTGATCTCTGCTGGGCAGGTACGTGAACTCTTGGAGAAGCAGAAAGTTTTGTATAAGGAAATGATACTTCAGCAGGGAATTTTTTTTTAAAGCTTCATAGAAATTATCATGGAGTCGACCAACAAACGGCTGGACGACCTGACTAAAGATGTACAAGACATTAAAACAAGCCTTCAGTTCACACAGAAGGATGTGGATCTATTGAAGACCACACAGGATACACTTTCCAGAAACTGTTCCTCTATGCAGAATGAAATCACCACAATCAGGGAGGGCCTCCAGAACATGTCTGGGAAGGCTGATTACCTGGATGGACAATCGAGAAGAAATACTCTTTGTAATAGAAGGTATCCAGGAGAGCCAAAGTGAGACATGGGCTGAATCAGAGGGCAAAGTTCGAAAGCTGTTTTCTGAGGAGCTGCAACTGGATCAACAGGTAGAGCTGGAACATGCTCACCGGTCTGAGAAACCAGGGGTCACTAAATGGTGGTGCCAGTGTTTCGGTTCGTTGTCATGCTGGAAGACCCAGCCACCACCCATCTTCAATGCTCTTACTGAGGGAAGGAGGTTGTTGGCCAAGATCTCGCGATACATCGCCCCATCCATCCTCCCCTCAATACGGTGCAGTCGTCCTGTCCCCTTTGCAGAAAAGCTTCCCCAAAGAATGATGTTTCCACCTCCATGCTTCACGGTTGGGATGGTGTTCTTGGGGTTGTACTCATCCTTCTTCTTCCTCCAAACACGGCGAGTGGAGTTTAGACCAAAAAGCTCTATTTTTGTCTCCTCAGACCACATGACCTTCTCCCATTCCTCCTCTGGATCATCCAGATGGTCATTGGCAACTTCAGCGGGCCTGGATATGTGCTGGCTTGAGCAGGGGGACCTTGCGTGCGCTGCAGGATTTTTATCCATGACGGCGTAGTGTGTTACTAATGGTTTTCTTTGAGACTGTGGTCCCAGCTCTCTTCAGGTCATTGACCAGGTCCTGCCGTGTAGTTCAGGGCTGATCCCTCACCTTCCTCATGATCATTGATGCCCCACGAGGTGAGATCTTGCATGGAGCCCCAGACCGAGGGTGATTGACCGTCATCTTGAACTTCTTCCATTTTCGAATAATTGCGCCAATAGTTGTTGCCTTCTCACCAAGCTGCTTGCCTATTGTCCTGTAGCCCATCCCAGCCTTGTGCAGGTCTACAATTTAACCCCTGATGTCCTTACACCGCTCTCTGGTCTTGGCCATTGTGGAGAGGTTGGAGTCTGTTTGTTTGAGTGTGTGGACAGGTGTCTTTTATACAGGTAACGAGTTCAAACAGGTGCAGTTAATACAGGTAATGAGTGGAGAACAGGAGGGCTTCTTAAAGAAAAACAAACAGGTCTGTGAGAGCCGAAATTCATACTGGTTGGTAGGTGATCAAATACTGATGTCATGCAATAAAATGCAAATTAATTTCTTAAAAATCATACAATATGATTTTCTGGATTTTTGTATTAGATTCCATCTCTCACAGTTGAAGTGTACCTATGATTGAAATTACAGACCTCTACATGCTTTGTAAGTAGGAAAACCTGCAAAACCGGCAGTGTATCAAATACTTGTTCTCCCCACTGTATAAATACTGTAAATCTACCAAAGAAAGGTCTGTTAATTACTCACTTGAATATATTTAGTTTAAAGAGCAAAATGCATGAAATATGCTGTCTAGTGCAGTCAAACAATATTAATCTATTGGCAATATCAGAGACACTTGGACTCTTTTTTGAGGAGGCTGAGATCTCTATACATGGATATAATTTGTTCAGGAGGAACAGAAATAGATATGGGGGTGGAGTTGCAGTTTACATCCAGAATCATATTCCAGCAAAACAACGTAAGGAATTAATGTTGAACGGATTAGAGGTGCTATGGGTACAGGTGCGTTTACCACATTTGAAACCTATACTAGTTGGATGCTGCTATACGCTACCTAGTGCTGATGTGAAATATCTTGATGTAATTTGCGAAATGTTGGATAAGGTATCTGATAATAATGAGGGAATATATTTTTGGGGGAGATATGAATATATGAATATTTTTTTGAACATCAACTGTCCAATGAGAATGAAATGTATTTCTGTTACCAATGTTTGTAACCTGACCCAAGTTGTGACATCACCAACCAGAATGTTCCCTAATAGGTCCAGCATCACATCATCAACTTGTGTCGATCACATTTTTACTAACATGGCTGAACATTGTTCTAAAGCTGTATCAGTAGCACTAGGTTACAGTGATCATAACATGGTTGCACTCACTAGGAACACTAAAATATCAAAGGCCGGCCCTAAAATAATCTACCGCAGGTCCTACAGCAGGTTCAATCAGGACTCATCTGTGAATGAGAATGTGCAATGTTTAGAAGTGTGTAGTAAGTATGATCCTGAAATGTCACTAAGTTTGTTTAAGGAATTATTTATGAGTATAGCTATTAAGCACACCCCTTTAAGAAAATGCACTGTGAGGTCAAACGGTGCCCCATGGATTGAAGAGGAGCTGAGAAATGTAATGATTCAACGTGCTGATGCCAAAAATGTAGCAGATAAATATGGCACTCTGTTTGATAAGCAAAGTTATTGTAAATGAAGAAATCTTGTGACTAAGCTAAACAAAGGAAAGAAGAAGGGATTCTATCAGCACAACATTGATGAAGTGATGGGATGGGTGATGGGGAAAAAGCTGTGGAGAACGTTGAACACTATTATGGGTAGGAATTCAAACATGTCCGCCTCTTTTGTTGAATCAGAGGGTATGTTTATGACAAAACCACATGACATCACAAACTACTTTAATGAATATTTTACAGGCAAAGTGGACTTGTTGAGGAATGCTATGATTCCAACTGATGGCTCCATGTCATATACCCTTATAAAAGATTGTATCATGAAGGAGAGGCAATGCTTGTTTGAATTTCATCAAGTAGAAAGGGAGGAAGTAAAGAGGATGCTGTTGTCTCTTTTGGATGACCAGTCGCCTGGTTCAGATAATCATGACGCCAAATTGTTTAGAGTTACAGCTAACCAAATATCTACACCAATCACTCATATTTTTAATAAGTGCTTAATGTATGGGGTGTGCTCAGAAGTCTGGAAAGAGTCAAAGGTTATTCCACTACCTAAGGATAAAAAATCTGCATTCACTGGTCCTAATAGTCATCCAATAAGCTTGCTGCCTGTGTTAAGTTAATTATTGGAAAAATGTGTATCTGTACAAATCCAGGATTATTTCTCATGTAATGGTCTGATAACAGGTTTCCAGCATGCATACAAAGAAGGGCATTCTATGAGTACGGCCTTAGCACAAATGACAGATTATTAGTTAAAGAGGATGAAAGGAAGTTAGTTGGTGCAGTGTTGCTAGATTTCAGTGCTGCTTTTGATGCAATTGATCATGAACTGTTACTAGGTAAACTCAAATGTTATGGTTTTTTAAGTCTGCAGCTCTATCCTGGATGGATCTATCCAGGAAAAGGCTAAAAGTGTTCTTTAATGGTAGCTTTTCAAACAGTAAAGACATTCACTGTAGTGTTCTTCAAGGAAGTTGCCTAGGTCCCCTTCTCTACCCTATCTTTACTAATGATTTACCTTCAGTAATGAACAAAGCAAGAGTGGTCATGTATGCTGATGACTCTACAATGTATAGCACAGCATCAGAATGTAATGAGCAAACAGATGTACTGAGCAGTGAACTAAGAATGGTGTCTGAGTGTGTTGATATGAAACAAATTGGTGTTGAACATTTCTAAAACTAAATGTATTGTATTTGGTTCAAGACATGTGCTTGCTGATTGATCCCCAATTGAATTTGTCGATGAATAGAATATATGTAGAGCAAGTGAAAACGAAACTACTAGTCGTCATGTTCGACGCAGATTTATCATGGTCAGAACACAATGATAATATTGTTATTAAGATGGGTAAGGGAATTGCTGTCACAAGAAAATGTTCAGAGTATGTAACATCTAGCACTCTGAATCAGGTGATTCAATCACTGGTCCTATCACACTTAGAGTACTGTCCAGTTATATGGTCAATCCCTGGTCCGATCACACTTAGAGTACTGTCCGGTCATATGGTCAATCCCTGGTCCTATCACACGTAGAGTACTGTCCGGTTATATGGTCAATCCCTGGTCCTATCACACTTAGAGTACTGTACGATTATATGGTCAATCCCTGGTCCTATCACACTTAGAGTACTGTCCAGTTATATGGTCAATCCCTGGTCCTATCACACTTAGAGTACTGTCCGGTTATATGGTCAATCCCTGGTCCTATCACACTTAGAGTACTGTCCGGTTATATGGTCAATCCCTGGTCCTATCACACGTAGAGTACTGTCCGGTTATATGGTCAATCCCTGGTCCTATCACACTTAGAGTACTGTCTGGTTATATGGTCAATCCCTGGTCCTATCACACTTAGAGTACTGTACGATTATATGGTCAATCCCTGGTCCTATCACACTTAGAGTACTGTCCGGTTATATGGTCAATCCCTGGTCCTATCACACGTAGAGTACTGTCCGGTTATATGGTCAATCCCTGGTCCTATCACACTTAGAGTACTGTACGATTATATGGTCATCTGCAGCCAAGAAAGATCTGAAAAAGCTCCAAATGGCTCAAAACACGGCTGGCAGATGATCTCTTCATTGCTCTAAGCGTATGGGTATTATCCAAATGCATCAGAATCTCTCATGGCTTCACGTTAAAAACAAATTATTATCTAGTCTTCTGGTTGTCTTTAGGAATATTAACTTTTTTTTTAAAACCGCAGTATTTTTCAGTCCAGTTTGTACATACATGAGAACCATATCAGGCCAAACACAGAATAGAAAAAACATAGAAACACAAACATAGACTGCCCACCCCAACTCACGCCCTGACCATACTAAATGTAAACAAAACAAAGGAAATAAAGGTCAGAACGTGATACCCAAGCCAAGGACAAATCACCTTAAATCTACAGTTTTATATAGAGCCAATGGAACTCTTTACCAATCCATATTTGGATTCTGAATCATTCAGATGTTCATTGGCAAACTTCAGATGGGAATGTACAGTGGGGCAAAAAAGTAGTTAGTCAGCCACCAATTGTGAAAGTTCTCCCACTTAAAAAGATGAGAGAGGCCTGTAATTTTCATCATAGGTACACTTCAACTATGACAGACAAAATGAGAATAAAAAAAATCCAGGATTTTAAATGAATTTATTTGCAAATTATGGTGGAAAATATATATTTGGTCACCTACAAACAAGCAAGATTTCTGGCGCTTACAGACCTGTAACTTCTTCTTTAAGAGGCTCCTCTGTCCTCCACTCGTTACCTGTATTAATGGCACCTGTTTGAACTTG
The DNA here is from genome assembly GCF_002021735.2 of Oncorhynchus kisutch. Taxonomy (NCBI): domain Eukaryota; kingdom Metazoa; phylum Chordata; class Actinopteri; order Salmoniformes; family Salmonidae; genus Oncorhynchus; species Oncorhynchus kisutch. The sequence continues at coordinate 36,289,446 of NC_034185.2, forward strand.
TTATCAGTTTAAAAGTCACCTGTCCACAACCTCAAACAGTCACACTCCAAACTCCACTATGGCCAAGACCAAAGAGCTGTCAAAGGACACCAGAAACAAAATTGTAGACCTACACCAGGCTGGGAAGAATCTGCAATAGGTAAGCAGCTTGGTTTGAAGAAATCAACTGTGGGACCAATTATTAGGAAATGGAAGACATACAAGACCACTGATAATCTCCCTCGATCTGGGGCTCCACGCAAGATCTCACCCCGTGGGGTCAAAATGATCACAAGAGCGGTGAGCAAAAATCCCAGAACCACACGGGGGGACCTAGTGAATGACCTGCAGAGAGCTGGGACCAAAATAACAAAGCCTACCGTCAGTAACACACAACGCTGCCAGGGACTCAAATCCTGCAGTGCCAGACGTGTCCCCCTGCTTAAGCCAGTACATGTCCAGGCCCATCTGAAGTTTGCTAGAGAGCATTTGGATGATCCAGAAGAAGATTGGGAGAATGTCATATGGTCAGATGAAACCAAAATAGAACTTTTTGGTAAAAACTCAACTCGTCGTGTTTGGAGGACAAAGAATAATGAGTTGCATCCAAAGAACACCATACCTACTGTGAAGCATGGGGGTGGAAACATCATGCTTTGGGGCTGTTTTTCTGCAAAGGGACCAGGACGACTGATCCGTGTAAAGGAAAGAATGAATGGGGCCATGTATCGTGAGATTTTGATTGAAAACCTCCTTCTATCAGCAAGGGCATTGAAGATGAAATGTGGCTGGGTCTTTCAGCATGACAATGATCCCAAACACACCGCCTGGGCAACGAAGGAGTGGCTTCGTAAGAAGCATTTCAAGGTCCTGGAGTCTCCAGATCTCAACCCCATAGAAAATCTTTGGAGGGAGTTGAACGTCCGTATTGCCCAGCAACAGCCCCAAAACATCACTGCTCTAGAGGAGATCTGCATGGAGGAATGGGCCAAAATAACAGCAACAGTGTGTGAAAACCTTGTGAAGACTTGTGAAAACGTTTGACCTCTGTCATTGCCAACAAAGGGTATATAACAAAGTATTGAGATAAACTTTTGTTATTGACCAAATACTTATTTTCCACCATAATTTGCAAATAAATTCATTAAAAAACCTACAATGTGATTTTCTTGATTTTTTTTCCCTCATTTTGTATGTCATAGTTGAAATGTACCTATGATGAAAATTACAGGCCTCTCTCATCTTATTAAGTGGGAGAACATGCACAATTGGTGGCTGACTAAATACTTTTTGCCCCACTGTACTGTATATGTGCTTTCTTGAGCAGGGGGACCTTGCGGGCACTGCAGGATTTCAGTCCATCACAGCGTAGTGTGTACCCAATTGTTTTCTTGGTGACTATGGTCCCAGCTGCCTTGAGATCATTGACAAGATCATCCTGTGTAGTTCTGGACTGATTCATCACCGTTCTCATGATCATTGCAACGCCACAAGGTGAGATCTTACATGGAGCCCCAGGTCGAGGGAGATTGAAAGTTATTTTGTGTTTCTTCCATTTGCGAATAATCGGACCAACTCTTGTCACCTTCTCACCAAGATGCTTGGCGATGGTCTTGTAGCCCATTCCAGCCTTGTGTAGGTCTACAATCTTGTCCCGGACATACTTGGAGAGCTCTTTGGTCTTGGCCATGGTGGAGAGTTTGGAATCTGATTGATTGATTGCTTCTGTGGACAGGTGTCTTTTATACAGGTAACATGCTTTAAGAGTGTGCTCCTAATCTCAGCTCATTACCTGTATAAAAAGACACCCGGGAGCCAGAAATCTTTCTGATTGAGAGGGTGTCAAATACTTACAGTTGAAGTCAGAAGTTTACATACACCTTAGACAAATACATTTAAACTCAGTTTTTCACAATTCCTGACATTTAATCCTAGTAAAAAGTCCCTGTTTTAGGTCAGTTAGCATCACCACTTTATTTTAAGAATGCGAAATAATAATAATAGTAGAGAGAATGATATATTTATTTGATTTCTTTCATCACGTTCCCAGTGGGTCAGAAGTTAACATACACTCAATTAGTATTTGGTAGCATTGCCTTTAAATTGTTTAACTTGGGTCAACAAGTCCACAAGCTTCCCACAATGAGTTGGGTGAATTTTGGCCAATTCCTCCTGACAGAGCTGGTGTAACTGAGTCAGGCTTGTATGCCTCCTTGGTCTTACACACTTTTTCAGTTCTGCCCACACATTTTCTATGGGATTGAGGTCAGGGATTTGTGATGGCCACTCCAATATCTTGACTTGGTTGTCCTTAAGCCATTTTACCACAACTTAACAATTTGGAAGACCCATTTGCGACCAAGCTTTAACTTCCTGACTCCTGTCTTGAGATGTTGCTTCAATATATCCACTTAACTTTCCTCCCTCATGTTTCCATCTATTTTGTGATGCCATCTATATTTCCTCCAAACATAACAATGGTCATTGTGGCCAGTTCTATTTTTGTTTCATCAGACCAGAGGACATTTCTCCAAAAAGTACCATCTTTGTCCCCATGTGCAGTTGCAAAACGTAGTCTGGCTTTTTTATGTCAGTTTTGGACCAGTGGCTTCTTCCTTGCTGAGAGGTCTTTCAGGTTATGGTGATATTGGACTCATTTTACTGTGAATATAGATACTTTTGTACCTGTTTCCTCCAGCATCTTCACAAGGTCCTTTGCTGTTGTTCTGGGATTGATTTGCACTTTTCGCACCAAAGCACGTTCATCTCTAGGAGACAGAACACGTCTCCTTCCTGAGCGGTATGACTGCTGCGTGGTCCCATGGTGTTTATACTTGGTACCTTCAGCCATTTGGAAATTGCTCCCAAGGATGAACCAGACTTGTGGAGGTCAACATTTGTTTTTCTGAGGTCTTGGCTGATTTCTTTTGATTTTCCCATGACGTCAAGCAAAGAGGCACAGAGTTTGAAGGTAGGCCTTGAAATACATCCACAAGTACACCTCCAATTGACTCAAATTATGTCAATAAGCCTATCAGAAGCTTCCAAAGCCAAACATAATTTTCTGGAATTTTCCAATCGGTTTAAAGGCACAGTCAACTTAGTGTAAACTTCTGACCCACTGGAATTGTGATGCAGTGAATTATAAGTGAAATAATCAGTCTGTTCACAATTGTTGTAAAAAATGACTTGTCACGCACAAAGTAGATGTCCTAACCGACTTGCCAAAACTATAGTTTGTTAACAAGAAGTTTGTGGAGTAGTTGAAAAACGAGGTTTAATGACTCCAACCTAAGTGTATGTAAACTTCTGACTTCAACTATATAACACATAATGTGTTACACTACAAAAGGGATTTATGAAACGCAGGTGCAAAGAGACACATTAACAGAACCCTGACTAAAACAATAATATCCTTCTCTCCAGAATAAATGACTTTTATTTCAGGACAAAAAATGAATCTCATTACACGATTAAATATTCATCATAAATAAAACAGGTGTTGGAATAACTATTAGGTGTAATGTTAGTGCTTCATATATCCACAGTTGTATTAATGTGTTATTTTAACCAGTTGTCACGCCTTGGTCTTAGTATTTTGTGTTTTCTTTAATTATTTGGTCAGGCCAGGGAGTGACATGGGTTATTGTGGTGTGTTTTTGTCTTAGGGGTTTTGTGGGGTGTCTACGTAGTCTAGGGCTGCCTGAGGCGGTTCTCAATCAGGTGATTATCGTTGTCTCTGATTGGGAACCATATTTAGGCAGCCATATTCTGTGAGTGTTTTCGTGGGTGATTGTTCCTGTCTCTGTGTTAGTTGTCACCAGACAGGCTGTATAGGTTTTCACATTCCGTTTGTTGTTTTTGTATTGTTCGTATTCGTATTCATTAAAGATGTCTCGATTTAACCACGCTGCATTTTGGTCCGACTCTCCTTCAACGGAAGAAAGCCGTTACAGAATCACCCACCACACCCGGACCAAGTGGCGTGGTAACAGGCAACAGCGGCAGCAGGAGCAGCGCGACAAGAATTTCTGGACTTGGTAGGAAATCCTCGACGGGAGAGGACCCTGGGCTAAACCAGGGGAGTGTAGCCGCACCAAGATGCAGCGAGAGAGGGACTGGACATGGGAGGACGAACTGGACGGTGAAGGACCTTGGGCTCAGCCTGGAGAATATCGCCGCCCCAAGGAAGAATTGGAGGCGGAGAAAGCGGGGAGGCGCTGGTATGAGGAGGCAGCACGGCGACGCGGATGGAAGCCTGAGAGTCGGCCCCAAAAATGTCTTGGGGGGGGGGGCTCACAGGGAGTATGGCTAAGCCAGGTAGGAGACCTGCGCAAACTCCCTGTGCTTACCGGGGGGCTAGAGAGACCGGGCAGGCACCGTGTTATGCTATGGAGCGCACGGCGTTTCCAGTGCGGGTGCATAGCCCGGTGCGGTTCATACCAGCTCTTCGTATTGGCCGGGCTAGAGTGGGCATCGAGCCAGGTAAGGTTGGGCAGGCTTGGTGCTCAAGAGCTCCAGTGCGCCTGCACGGTCCGGTCTATCCAGAGCCACCTCTACACACCAGTCCTCCGGTGGCAGCTCCCCGCACCAGGCTTCCTGTGCGTGTTCTCTATCCAGTTCCACCAGTGCCAGCATCACGCATCAGGCCTATAGTGCGCCTCGCCTCTCCAGCGCTGCCGGAGTCTCCCGCCTGTTCAGCGCTGTCGGAGCCTTTCTCCTCTCCTGCGCTGCCGGAGTCTCCCGCCTGTTTAGCGCAGCCAGAGCCTTCCTTCTCTCCAGCGCTGCCGGAGTCTCCCGCCTGTTCAGCGCAGCCAGAGCCTCTCTCCTCTACAGCGCTGCTGGAGTCTCCCGCCTGTTTAGCGCAGCCAGAGCCTTCCTCCTCTCCTGCGCTGCCGGAGTCTCCCGCATGTTCAGCGCTGCCAGAGCCTTCCTCCTCTACAGCGCTGCTGGAGTCTCCTGCCTGTTCAGCGCAGACAGAGCTGCCAGCCTGCATGGAGCAGCCAGAGCTGCCAGCCTGCATGGAGCAGCCAGAGCTGCCAGCCTGCATGGAGCAGCCTGAGCTGCCAGCCTGCATGGAGCAGCCTGAGCTGCCAGCCTGCATGGAGCAGCCTGAGCTGCCAGTCTGCATGGAGCAGCCAGAGATGTCAGTCTGCATGGAGCAGCCAGAGCTGTCAGTCTGCATGGAGCAGCCAGAGCTGTCAGTCTGCATGGAGCAGCCAGAGCTGTCAGTCTGCATGGAGCAGCCAGAGCTGTCAGTCTGCATGGAGCAGCCAGAGCTGCCAGCCTGCATGGAGCAGCCTGAGCTGCCAGCCTGCATGGAGCAGCCTGAGCTGCCAGCCTGCATGGAGCAGCCTGAGCTGCCAGTCTGCATGGAGCAGCCAGAGATGTCAGTCTGCATGGAGCAGCCAGAGATGTCAGTCTGCATGGAGCAGCCAGAGCTGTCAGTCTGCATGGAGCAGCCAGAGCTGTCAGTCTGCATGGAGCAGCCAGAGATGTCAGTCTGCATGGAGCAGCCAGAGCTGTCAGTCTGCATGGAGCAGCCAGAGCTGTCAGTCTGCATGGAGCAGCCAGAGATGTCAGTCTGCATGGAGCAGCCAGAGCTGTCAGTCTGCATGGAGCAGCCAGAGCTGCCAGTCTGCATGGAGCAGCCAGAGCTGCCAGTCTGCCAGGATCTGCCAGTCAGCCAGACTCTTCCAGATCTACCAGTCAACCAGACTCTTCCAGATCTGCCAATCAACCAGACTCTTCCAGATCTGCCAGTCAACCAGACTCTTCCAGATCCGCCAGCCAGCCAGGATCTGCCAAAGCCAACTACCTGCCTGAGCTTCCTCTCAGTGCTGAGCTTCCTCTCAGTGCTGAGCTTCCCCTCAGTGCTGGGCTTCCCCTCAGTGCTGGGCTTCCCCTCAGTGCTGGGCTTCCCCTCAGTGCTGAGCTGCCCCTCAGTCCCGAGCTTCCCCTCAGTCCCGAGCTTCCCCTCAGTCCCGAGCTTCCCCTCAGTCCCGAGCTTCCCCTCAGTCCCGAGCTACCCCTCAGTCCCGAGCTGCCCCTCAGTCCAGAGCTGCCCCTCAGTCCCGAGCTGCAACCTCAGTCACGAGCTGCCCCTCAGTCCAGTGGGGTTCTGGGTGAGGACTATTAGGCCATGGTCGGCGGCGAGGGTGGATTATCCCAGGACGCGAGGGGGAGGAACTATGACATTTATGGAGTGGGGTCCACGTCCCGAGCCGGAGCCGCCACCATGGACAGACGCCCACCCGGACCCTCCCTATGGTTTTGAGGTGCGTTCGGGAGACCGCACCTTAGGGGGGGGGTCTTAGTATTTTGTGTTTTCTTGACATTTTTTGGTCAGGCCAGGGTGTGACATGGGTTATTGTGGTGTGTTTTTGTCTTAGGGGTTTTGTGGGGTGTCTACGTAGTCTAGGGCTGCCTGAGGCGGTTCTCAATCAGAGTCAGGTGATTATCGTTGTCTCTGATTGGGAACCATATTTAGGCAGCCATATTCTGTGAGTGTTTTCGTGGGTGATTGTTCCTGTCTCTGTGTTAGTTGTCACCAGACAGGCTGTATAGGTTTTCACATTCCGTTTGTTGTTTTTGTACTGTTCGTATTCATATTCATTAAAGATGTCTCGATTTAACCACGCTGCATTTTGGTCCGACTCTCCTTCAACGGAAGAAAGCCGTTACACCAGTTCATAAAATTGGGTGGCCAAAGTATAGTTACAGAATCCTCACCAATAAATTTCTGGGCAGAAGTTGCTAAATTTGACCCACTTAAATGAACATCATTAAAGAGGTATTAGCACACGTGCTAAAAGCAAGAACACGACTCTAACTACCTTCTTCGATGCTCAGTACATTGCAATGTATACAATGCATTTGGAAAGTATTCAGATCCCTTGACTTTTTCCACATTTTGTTACGTTAATCTTATTCTAAAATGGATGAAATTGTTGTTTTCCCTCATCAATCTACACACAATACCCTATAATGACAAAGCAAAAAAACATTGTTTTTTAAAAACATTTTTGCAAATGTATTTTTAAAAAACTATGTAAATATGACATTTACATAAGTATTCAGACACTTTACTCAGTACTTTGTTGAAGTAGCTTTGGTAGCGATTCCAACGTCCAGTCTTCTTGGGTATGACGCTACACGCTACATCTGAAATTGGGGAGTTTCTCCCATTCTTCTCTGCAGATCCTCTCAAGCTCTGTCCGGTTGGATGGGGAGCCTCGCTGCACAGCTATTTTCAGGTCTCCAGAGATGTTTGATGGGGTTGAAGTCTGGGCTCTGGCTGGGCCACTCAAGGACATTCAGAGATTTATCCCGAAGCCACTCCTGTGTGCTTAGGGTTGTTGTCCTGTTGGAAGGTGAACCTTCACGCCAGTCTGATGTCCCGAGCACTCTGGAGCAGGTTTTCATCAAGGATCTCTTTCCCTCGATCCTGACTAATCTCCCAGTCCCTGCTTCTGAAAAACATCCCCACAGCATGATGCTTCCACCACCATGCTTCACCGTAGGGATGGTGTCAGGTTTCCTCCAGATGTGATGCTTGGCTTTCAGGCCAAAGAGTTTCATCAGACCAGAGAATCTTGTTTCTCATGGTCTGAGAGTCCTTTAGGTGCCTTTTGGCAAATTCCAAGCGGGATGTCATGTGCCTTTTACTGAGGAGTGGTTTCCATCTGGCCACTCTACCATAAAGTCCTGATTGGTGGAGTGCTGCAGAGATGGTTGTCCTTCTGGATGGTTCTCCCATCTCCACAGAGGAATTCTGGAGCTCTGTCAGAGTGATCATCGGGTTATTGGTCACCTTCCTGACCAAGGTCCTTCTCCCCGGATTGCTCATTTTGGCCGGGCGGCCAGCTCTAGGAAGAGTCTTGGTGGTTCCAAATGTCTTCTAATTAAAAAAGAATGTTATTGGGGACCGTCAATTCTGCAGACATTTTTTGATACCCTTCCCCAGATCTGTGCCTTGACACATTCCTGTCTCTGAGCTCTACTGACAACTCCTTTGACATCATGGCTTGGTTTTTGCTCTGACATGCACTGTCAACTGTGGGACCTTATATAGATAGCTGTGTGCCTTTTTCAAATCATGTCCAATCAATTGAATTTACTGCAGGTGGACTCGAATCAAGTTGTAAAAACATCTCAAGGATGATCAATGGAAACAGGATGCACCTGAGCTACATTTCGGAGTCTCACAGCAAAGGGTCTGAATATTTATGTAAATAAGGTATTTCACTTTTTTTTTTGTTACACTTTTTTTTTTATAAATCACTTTTTTTACGAGGTATCGTTTGTAGATTCATGGAAAAACATTAAATAAATACATTTTCAAATAAGGCTGTGAAGTAAAAAGAAAATGGGAAAAAAGTCCAGGGGTCTGAGTACTTTCCGAATGCACTGTATGTAACAACAATACAGTTACAGTTTCTTTATAACCATATAAGTGCTGTCTCCCGACAGTGACAGTGGTTTCTGACTTATGTTTGCAAAATTCCGGTAACTTTTCCAAAAATGTCCAGGTTTTCCAGAAATCTTGGTTGAAAGCTTCCCAGAATCAGGAGGGAATAGGCAAGGAAATCCAGAATCCTCCAACCAGGAAAACCTGTTAATTTTGTGAAAGTTACCCACATTTTTCAACCCTAGTCTGTGTGTGTACTAGAGAGACTCATGACTGCGCTGAGTACTACTCCACTTCAAAAGCTTCTCCATCAGTCAGTCTGCCCGTTCTGCCCCACTGCCTCTGATGTTTGTATCTATGGGTGTAGGCAGCACTTTCTCCTTTCTAATCTGAGACTATGGATTTACGTTTATCTTTGATGTCTAATTTTCATTTTGAACCGTCTGAACTAGAGGAGGTTTTTAATCAGACAAACAGGGGTCTCAAGCTCTAATCATGCTGCTGTTAGTCCTTGGTCTCCACAAGAAAGCAAGGCTCAAGGTGTGGCTCTTTCTCTTTCAAAATTGGCTTTGTGGACCCTGAGATCAGAAAGCAATCATGGTGACCTTAAGCGTATGTAATTGTGTATGTTGGCCCATTCGAGGTACATCGATGATTACATTCAAGTTGACCTTTAACTTTTGTTCACCTGTCCCTCTTGTATGGAAACAAAAAGACACAAAATGATAAATAGCACATTTATGTTTGGGATATTTTCCAGTTCAAGTTGTAGGATACACCAAAGAGGACTCCTGGTTTGACTTATATTGGAATAGAGTTTATCTTATTTTTAGCAGGAATTGCTGGAAATCATTAAGAATGTAATACACAATATCTTTCACCCAGTTGGCCGGTGTTCTCACAGCGCTGGAGGCAGGCCTATACTGTAACCAATCCCATGTTAAATGTTGGACACGATTCCAAGAAAACATATGCCCTTGAATGTCTGTCGGGAGACTTACGGAGATGTTAACAGTTCGGTGGTCACCAATACATCTGCCTGGCTGCTTCTTCCTGTGGACTGATTGTGGTGCATGTGTCTGTGCGAGTGCATGCATGTGTGTGTGTCTAGAATGCACAGGTCCCCGTTTTGGCCCTCCAGACGGAGAGCTCTGTGTTTTGCGGCCTGTAAAAGTGCAAATAAAACTTTAACTTGGTCATAAACTGAGAAAGAGAGGCTAGTGGGAGATGTTTGTGGAGCAGCGGCTGCATTTTATTTATAACCCTGTAGGGAAATCACTTCAGCAACAGCTCTTGACATCAACATTCACATGTTAAGTAAAGCAAATCCTGTCACTGCACTTGATTGTGGAAGTGCATGCCTGTAAACTGTTCTATATCTTTTCCTACCATCCTGTTTTTGTTTTTTGACAGAGGTAGTGAGTGAGGGATGGTTGGAGAGAGGATGAGAAGATTTCACGGCCGTCTGAAGAACTGGACCAAAGCGCAGCGTGGTGAGCGTACATTTTTCCTTTATTTAAAATGACGCAAACAAAACAGTAAACCATACAAAATGACCATGAAGCTTAAGGGCTATAGTGCCACAAACAAAGACAAGTTCCCACACAGAAAGGAGGGAAAAGAGCTATCTAAGTATGGTTCCCAATCAGAGACAACGATAGACAGCTGTCCCTGATTGAGAACCATACCCGGCCAAAACAAAGAAATACAAAAACATAGAAAATAGAACATAGAATGCCCGCCCAAATCACACCCTGACCAAACCCAAAATAGAGACATAAATAGCTCTAAGGTCAGGGCGTGACAGAAGGAACAAGGAAGTGGAAGGTTATTCAGTTGATGTCCTGTTCCTCCTCTCCTCTGTTCTATTTACGGGCTCTGCATGTTTCTGCCATAATGAGACCAGGGTAGCTGCTCTTTTCTCCCGATGAAAAATATGAAGACGCCAGAGGAGGCTGGTGGGAGGAACTGTAGGAGGACGGGCTCATTGTAATGGCTGGAATGGAATAAATGGAATGGTATGAAACGCATCAAACATATGGAAACCACATGCTTAACGCTGTTTAACTTATTCAATTCCAGCCATTACAATGAGCCAGTCTTCCTATAGTTCCTCCCACCAGCTTCCTCTGGAAAATGCCTAGCTTGTTGCTGGCAGGGCGCTCTGTTTACAAAATAAATCTCTGCATGTGAGAATGAGGCCATTGGGAAAAACAAGCAGATCGAGAAGAATTGAAGAGGCAACCTAACCGAGTAGCAAATCGGTGGGGTTGAATCAGGTCAGCGAGACTCCAAAACCCCCTGAATTCGCTCAGCTGGGTCTCGTACACCCCCGACCCCACAAAAAACAAGCTCATTCAGAGTCAATCAGCCTTGCTATTTTTGCATGGATTGGCCTGTCCCTCGAGCGCCTGAGTTCATCTCTTCTAATCAGGCTCCTGTGTTCTCTCTCACGTCCCTCTAAAAGTGGCATTCAGTGGCAGAAAAAGAGCCAGCCGGCCGTTAGATGTTGGATTGCCTTGAACCCGGGCTGGCTGGCAATAGAGTAAACATTTCACGGTAGAGTAAGTATTTCACGGTAAAGTTTACACCTGTGGTATTCGGTACCTGTGACAAATAACATTTGATTTGATTTGAGTAGAGGAGGCCCACGGACCTGAGGGTCAGTGTGGAAGAACAGGAGCACAGTGGCTTTAAAGATGTAAGCATTTTCCACAGACAAAACCCAGATAGGACATTCCTGTGAGTCAGTGGAATTAGAGGGCTGCTGCTCTGCTTTGGCCCATCCAGCACTGAGCTATTGTGTGTGGAGTATAGGGCCATATAAAATCTGTGATGTGGAGAATGCAGACGGAACCAAGGAATCCAGACACTAAAACAGAATTCAACTATATTCTAAAATGTAACTTAGTAGGAAATCAGCTAAATGTATTGAATTTATTAGAACATTAATTAATTTGCACAAGATTATGATAAGACATGAACAAAATGCATAAGTGATTCGTATTTTCCTTAAACTTAGGCAACAGAGTGGGAATAACCCTTTCTGTGTGTGGGCGTTTGTTTACCACTTTGTGGAGTCATTAGCGATGATACCAAACAAAACTGTTTTCTGGTAGATGGAAAGGCTTTCCCAAAAATCTCCTCAATTAAATGTTAACTACAAAGTAGTCCCTACCTAGCAGAATGATATCATGATTATTTGCAACAATCCAGTGGTGATTTGTTTAGCAAACTCTGCAATCAGGTGTGCTACAGAAACACTGCTAACCAAGCAAGTCTCTTGCTGGTACTCACCCTAAAATTAAATATCTTCGATTTTTCCCAGACCTAAAAGTGATCTCATGATGTGGTTTAAGCATTGTTTTAACATCCAATTGTGTTGTTTTTCTATTACAAAAGCGTGAATTTGAGAGGAAAAACCTGAGAAACCTGAAACCACACTTACTAAGGTTTCTTCTCCACAATGAGTCTGGACTTGATCTCGTCCCTGACAACTTCTCGCCCCGAGGACGATCACAGGAACGCAGTGCGGGTCGATCAAGTTGCAGCGGCATCGGATGGACCAGTAGCAGTGGCGTCGCACGGGCTGGCTGTAGCTGCTGAAGTTGCGTCGCCAGACGGACCCGTTGTGGCGACGTCGGACGACCCAGTTGCAGATGCCAAAGTTGCGGCGGCGCCGTACGGACCAGTCCTGCTGTCTCCCTTAATGGTTGATTATTCTGTCACGTTGGTGTAAAAGATTGGGAGACAGGCGCAGGAATGTGTAGTATTTTTTTTTAAATGAAGCCCAAATTACGGTGTGCCGTGTAAAGGCACAGGGACGAAGACCAAACAAACACTGTACAAAAACACAGGGTTAAAACCCAAACAAAAGAGCGTGGAGTAACTCGAATAAATAACACACGCGCACAATGATTAACACACGGGACGAGACCCGTAATCATCTGCGCAATCCACAAGGGCATGAAAGCCAAAACACACTAATCGACAGCCCAATGGAAACCAAAGGGCACACTTATACAAGTACTAATCAGTGGGACTAGGGGACAGATGTGCGTAATGAAAGTTCTGGAGGGATCCGTGACAGATACTCTGATTAGTTGGAGGTGATCCAATCGCTGACTAGTTGTTTTTTACAACCCCTCTCATGATGGCGGTCTCAGTATCTACAGTATGTACCGATAGACAGAGCAGCGGAATTCAATTCAGTATGAGGCGTCAGACAAACTTGGAGTCATAGAATCAACAGAATATCCTCAAAAAGAATCTTGCGATACTGTATCAATTTCCATCCCATCTCTAAGTCACCCAGAGACTGTCCATCCCCCACTTCCCTCCAAGCACAGTCCTCCACCCGGAACATGTAGCTTCTAATGACAGAGGTTTATTGTACAACTTGGATCAAATAATTGTCCCCTTTTCTCTCATTATTAATTGTTGTGGGGGAGTAAGGGGAAATTGTTTTAGGAGCACATACAAGCACAATGATGACAAAGAGTAATGTTGTTTACGATATCTGTTTTGTGGAAGGTCTTTGATCAGCCAGTAGAAATGGGCATAAGGGAACAACTGGAGTAATTCAGGACGTTTCTTGCTATTTCTTATAATGGTTTAGTCAGCCATGAAATATATTGGAAATAGATGAGCCTCCTAAGCTATTATATAAGCTAAGTTCTGAATTTGGCAATCTAATCTACAGTGTATAATGGGTGCTCTGAAAATATACTTTTCAATACGTTGTCCTTTAGACTCTTCCATGGTCTTCCTTTAATATGCCGTTACGCAACTTCAGGTTACGGCAGACAACTGAACTTGCCTGAACCCCGTGTCAGAGAAGGCCAACTCTGCTGAGAACTCTGTGCCATTACATTGACATTAAAAAGGTACCTTTTCGACACACAGTGGCATAGATGTGCAGTTCTAAATTAAAAGTTTTTCAAATTCACCTTTTTCAATGACAAAAGAGTATTTCATAACTATTATCAATCGTCAATAACATATTATTTTGCATCTGTGAGTGTGTCATCAGATGCCACCAAAACAATTACAAACTCATTACTTCCCACATGGCTGGGAAATCATCCAGCGCTGTGTGTTCCATTCTAATACAAATACTGTTGGTATGATACCCACTGACACACAAACACACACATACAGTTGAAGTCGGAAGTTTACATCCACTTAGGTTGGAATCATTCAAACTTATTTTTCAACCACTCCACAAATTTCTTGTTAACCTTTTGCGTGTAGGGGGCAGTATTTTAGTTTTTGGCAAAAAAAACGTACCCATTTGAAACTGCCTATTTCTCAGCCCCAGAAACAAAAATATGCATATAATTGTCCTATTAGGATAGAAAACACTCTAAAGTTTCCAAAACTGTAATTGTTTTGTCTGTGAGTATAACAGAACTGATATTGCAGGTGAAAACCTGAGGAAAATCCAATCAGTAAGTGCCTCTTATTTTGAAACCTCTCTGTTCCTATGCATGCCTATCCTCCATTTAAAGGGATATCAACCAGATTCCTTTTTCTATGGCTTCCCTAAGGTGTCAACAGTCTTTAGACATAGTTTCAGGCTTTTATTTATTTTAAATGAGCGTGAAAGATCACATTGCGTAAGTGGATAGGTGGGGGCTCTCAGAGTGAATTTTGCACTACAGAGTAAAGCGGCCATTGTTTCTCCCGGTGTTATTGAAAAACCTACACACCCGTTTGATATATTATCGAATATATATTTTAAAAACAACCTGATGATTGATTATAAATAACGTTTGACATGTTTCTGTGGACATTATGGATATTATTTGGATTATTATTCTGCATTGTCGGGACCTCTCTTTCCTGTGGATTTCTGAACATACGCGACAAACAAACGGAGGGATTTTGGGTATAAAAATAATCTTTATGGAACAAAAGGAACATTTGTCGTGTAACTGGGAGTCTCGTGAGTGAAAACATCCGAAGATCATCAAAGGTAAACAATTAATTTGATTGCTTTTCAGATTTTTGTGACCTAGCTACTTAATGCTTAGTGTACATAATGTTATGTTATGCTATCGATACATTTACACAAACGCTTGGATTGCTTTCGCTGTAAAGCATAATTTCAAAATCTGAGACGACAGGTGGATTAACAAAAGGCTATGCTGTGTTTTGCAATATTGCACTTGTGATTTCATGAATATGAATATTTTTTTGTAATATTATTTGACTGTGGCGCTATGCTATTCAGCGGTTGCTGACAAAAATTATTCCGCTAACGGGATTGGTAGCGTCAAGAAGTTTTAACAAACTATAGTATTGGCAAGTCGGTTAGGACATCTACCTTGTGCATGACAATTTTTACACCAATTGTTTACATACAGATTATTTCACATATAATTCACTGCATCACAATTCCAGTGGGTCAGAAGTTTACATACATTAAGTTGACTGTGCCTTTAAACAGATTGGAAAATTCAAGAAATTACATCATGGCTTTACAAGCTTCTGATAGGCTAACTGACATAATTTGAGTCAATTGGAGGTGTACCTGTGGATGTATTTCATGACCTACCTTCAAACTCAGTGCCTCTTGCTTGACATCATGGTAAAATGAAAATAATTCAGCCAAGACCTCAGAAAAAAATTGTAGACCTCCACAAGTCTGGTTCATCCTTGGGAGCAATTTCCAAACACCTGAAGGCACCACGTTCATCTGTACAAACAATAGTATGCAAGTTTAAACACCATGGGACCACACAGCCGTCATACCTCTCAGGAAGAAGACGTGTTCTGTATCCTAGAGATGAACGTACTTTGGTGCGAAAAGTGCAAATCAATCCCAGAACAACAGCAAAGGACCTTGTGAAGATGCTGGAGGAAACAGGTACAAAAGTATCTATATTCACAGTAAAACGAGTCCTATATCGCCATAACCTGAAAGGCTGCTCAGCAAGACCGCAATTAAAAAGCCAGACTACGGTTTGAAACTGCACATGGGGTCAAAGATCGTACTTTTTGGAGAAATGCCCTCTGGTCTGATGAAACAAAAATAGAACTGTTTGGCCATAATGACCATCCTTATGTTTGGAGGAAAAGGGGAAGACTTGCAAGCCGAAGACCACCATCCCAACTGTGAAGCACAGGGGTGGCAGTATCATGTTGTGGGGGTGCTTTGCTGCAGGAGTGACTGGTACACTTCACAAAATAGATGGCATCATGAGGTGGGAAAATTAGGTTTATATTGAAGCAACATCTCAAGACATCAGGAAGTTAAAGCTTGGTCGCAAATGGGTCTTCCAAATGGACAATGACCCCAAGCATACTTCCAAAGTTGTGGCAAAATGTCTTAAAAACAACAAAGTCAAGGTATTGGAGAGGCCATCACAAAGCCCTGTCCTCAAACCTATATAAAATTTGTTGGCAGAACTGAAAAAGCTTATGTGAGCAAGGAGGCCTACAAGCCTGACTCAGTTACACCAGTTCTGTCAGGAGGAATGGGCCAAAATTCACCCAACTTATTGTGGGAAGCTTGTGAAAGGCTACCCGAAACGTTTGACCCAAGTTAAACAATGTAAAGGTAATGCTACCAAATACTAAATGAATGTATGTTAAAGTCCTAAAAATTCAGAAGGATAAAAAAAATGTTTTTGACCCCTTAAGGTCAAAATTCCCCCCTGTTGGTACTTTTAGGGCTAAAATGACTACTTTGACTTTTATATTAACCTTCAGGAATGTGCCTACGTCTATCCAATCTGAGTAGTGTGGCGATGGGGAGACTGTGTGTGTGTGTGTGTGTGTGGTTAAGTCGTAGTCTGCACCAGATATACAGAAGTTGACAGTAAAGCCCTGGGCTTGGTGGGTAAGGTGACGACCTGATGCTGTTTTCCAAAAGAACACAAAGGTTCTCTGTCAATAAGCCCAGTGTCCTGTAGTCCTGTGCTGAGCAGTGAACAACTCGTCCCCCTCCGGGCATCCACCTGGCAGGCCCGGTCATATTTGACCAGCATATGAAAGATATTGTGCAAGATGAACTAGAATGGCTCTGCATACACTATCCTATCCTTCTGCCTGGACTTTAAACTGCCACTGTAGATACAGTTTATCCTCGTTTGCTTTTTGCTTGTTGAAACATTTGTAAGTGTGTGGGTAGGCACCTCTTCTTTCACATCTTATAAATATGCCTGGATTCAAAGTTTAGTTCTAGTTCAAGCCATAAGCCACATCCTTTAAAAGGATACAGATCAGATACAGTGGGTGGCGTGAAAATAACATTTGTCGCCTAAACCAGTTTGTGCATTCAGTGTATCATGTCAAAGAAACAAGATTTGGGGCTGAGGATAATTTGAGGAAGATACAAACCGAATGTATTGCTCTTTGTTGTTGTTTTTCCTTTTGTTATGCTGCGTTCTCTCCTGTCACTTTCAGAACGTTGACCTGCTTTGTTCTCTGCGTCTCCAAGGCTTTGTCCCAAATGGCATTACCTATCTAGTGCACTTCTGATTAAAAGTATCGCACTATATAGGGAATAGGGTGCCATTTGAGACGCAGACCAAGTTCTCTTCTTTTTGAAGTCTCTAAATACCATTGCCAGCCATAATGAAGTCGAAGACCACATAATTGAATTCTTCCAGCTGAAAGCTTAAATACATTTTTGGAAGTCTCACTTCATATTTCCTGGGCTCTGGATGTTCCAGGGTAGTCTTGTGATCTCTCAAAATACCAATCACAGATAATATGTTATGGGCCACACTGTGATCTTCACATCTCTGTGGCCCAGTCTACTTCATACCAAACTTATAACGTTAGCAAAAACACCAAAGCATATCGCAAAAGCCACACTGTGCAAAAAAAAAGAAAGACATTCATTCAGTATACAATTGTAAGGCAGCCAAGAAGTCCCTCGCTGCAGCACATGAAACGTGGTGGGGTTGGCCGTGGGCGGGGTCGGCCACGGCCAACCCCACCCACCACATGTTTTCATTTGCGAAGTGAAATGACCATACTTAAGCTCTTTCCAGACCAAAAAGTGACGAGCGAAGCGATCACTGACCAAGCGGCTAGTGCAGGGGTCCCCAAACTACATTCAGCCACAGGACATTTTTTTTATTTTGCGGCTGATCTGGGGACTTGGAACGTAATTGCAAATCATTTGTACACTGCAAATTGACCGCAAGAGAAGCCCAAACAGATGTAATATTTGACTAAAACACAATCATTTCAAACCTTCAAACGTAACAGTTGTATAAAATTACATTCTTAAAATCATGGCCAGTCCACCAAGACCCTCCCTCCCAATGACACGTGCAAGGATGGATATGTTGACATTACCCACAATCACAGTTCCAATTCAAATAAAATGTTATTGGCCACATACACATATTAAGCAGATGTTATTGCGGGTGTAGCAAAATGCTTGTATTTCTAGCTCCGGCAGTATCAAACAATGCAATAGTATCTAAAAACAATTCACAACAATACACAAAAATCTACAAGTAAAAGAATGGAATTAAGAGATATATAAATATTAGATTGAGCAATGTCAGAGTGGCATTGGCAGGGTTCATGGACCTAGTTATTGTACTCGATTGAAAACAATTGCATTGCCTTGTTGTAGCCTAATCTGGAAAAATTTGGTTTCCCTAAAAAAACACAATCAATAGGTGTCACGAACGTCGTCAGGGAAATGATCGAACCAAGGTGCAGAGTGGTGAGCATACATTTTCCTTCAATAAGAATGTCGCCAACAAAAACACACACACACACACACACACACACACACACACACACACACACACACACACACACACACACACACACACACACACACACACACACACACACACACACACACACACACACACACAAAAAAAACCGAACGTGCAGCTTCCTAGGGCTATACAGGCCACTAACAAAGACAAGTACCCACAACTAAGGTGGCAAAACAGGCTGCCTAAGTATGATTCCCAATCAGAGACAATGATAGACAGCTGCCTCTGATTGGGAACCACACTCGGCCAATCACACAGAAATACAAAACATAGAATGCCCACCCCACATCACACCCTGACCTAACCAAATTGAGAAATAAAATGGCTCTCTAAGGTCAGGGCGTAACAATAGGGAAGAGTTTTCAAGCTGTGTACCCTGGGACTGAGAGCATAGCCTCGGGAGCACACACAGTGTAGGCTGGCTTTTGTCCTGAATACAAAGTGTTATGTTTCGGGAAAATCCAATGCAACACATTACTGAGTAACACTCTCCATATTTTCAAGCATAGCGGTGGATGCATCATGTTATGGGTATGCTTGTAATTGTTAAGGACTGGGGAGTAT
This sequence comes from Oncorhynchus kisutch, assembly GCF_002021735.2. Taxonomy (NCBI): domain Eukaryota; kingdom Metazoa; phylum Chordata; class Actinopteri; order Salmoniformes; family Salmonidae; genus Oncorhynchus; species Oncorhynchus kisutch. Next base: position 36,308,154 of record NC_034185.2, read on the forward strand.
TTAAAAATAAAAAAAATACACGGAATGGAAGCTAAGCGCAGGCAAAATCCTAAAGGAAAACTTGGTTCAGTCTGCATTCCTTTCAGCAGGACAATAATCTAAAACACAAGGCCAAATCTACACTGGAGTTGCTTACCAAGAAGACAGTGAATGTTGCCGAGTTACCATTTTGACTTAAACCTTCTTGAAAATCTATGGCAAGACCTGAAAATGGTTGTCTAGCAATGATCAAAAACCAATTTGACAGAGCTTGAAGAATTTTGAAAAGAATAAATGGGCAAATGTTGCACAACCCAGGTGTGGAAAGCTCTTAGAGACTTACCCAGAAGACACAGCTGTAATCGCTGCCAAAGGTGCTTCTACAAAGTATTGACTCAGGGGTGTGAATACTTATGTCAATTCAATATTTCTGTATTTCATTTTCAACAAATGTGCAAAGGTTTTCACTTTGTCATTGTGGGTTATTGTGTGTAGGTTGGTGAGAACAACATTTTTCAGTAGCAGTCAAAAGTTTGGACACACCTACTCATTCAAGATTTTTTGTTGTTGTACTATTCTACATTGTCAAATAATAGTGAAGACATCACAACTATGAAATAACACATATGGAATCATGAAGTAACCAATAAAGTGTTATCCAAATTAAACAAATCAAAATATATGTTATATTTGAGATTCTTCAAAGAAGCCACCCTTTGTCTTGATGACAGCTTTGTGGAATTGATTTCCTTCTTAAAATGCATTTGAGCCAATCAGTGTGTTGTGACAAGGTAGGGGTGGTATACAGAAGATAGCACTATTTGGTAAAATACCAAGTCCACATTATGGCAAGAACAGCCCAAATAAATACTTCACCGAGTTCATGTAACAGACACATCTCAACATCAACTGTTCAGAGGAGAGTATGTGAATTAGGCCTAGATGGTTGAATTGCTGCAAAGAAACCACTACTAAAGGACACCAATAAGAAGAAGAGACTTGTTGGGCCAACAAATACGAGCAATGGACATTAGACCGGTGGAAATCTCTCCTTTGAGATTTTTTTTCTTTCACGATTCCATATGTGTTATTTCATAGTTTTGATGTCTTCAATATCATTCTACAATGTAGAAAATAGTAAAAATAAAGAAAAACCCTTGAATGAGTAGGTGTGTCCAAACTTTTGCTGGTACTGTATGTACAGTGCCCTGCGAAAGTATTCGGCCCCCTTGAACTTTGCGACCTTTTGCCACATTTCAGGCTTCAAACATAAAGATATAAAACTGTATTTTTTTGGTGAAGAATCAACAACAAGTGGGACACAATCATGAAGTGGAACGACATTTATTGGATATTTCAAACTTTTTTAACAAATCAAAAACTGAAAAATTGGGCGTGCAAAATTATTCAGCCCCTTTACTTTCAGTGCAGTAAACTCTCTCCAGACGTTCAGTGAGGATCTCTGAATGATCCAATGTTGACCTAAATGACTAATGATGATAAATACAATCCACCTGTGTGTAATCAAGTCTCCGTATAAATGCACCTGCACTGTGATAGTCTCAGAGGTCCGTTAAAAGCGCAGAGAGCATCATGAAGAACAAGGAACACACCAGGCAGGTCCGAGATACTGTTGTGAAGAAGTTTAAAGCCGGATTTGGATACAAAAAGATTTCCCAAGCTTTAAACATCCCAAGGAGCACTGTGCAAGCGATAATATTGAAACGGAAGGAGTATCAGACCACTGCAAATCTACCAAGACCTGGCCGTCCCTCTAAACTTTCAGCTCATACAAGGAGAAGACTGATCAGAGATGCAGCCAAGAGGCCCATGATCACTCTGGATGAACAGAAATGAGTGCCCCCCTTTTGATTTTTTTTTACCCCCAGCTGATTATTGCCTGGTGTCTGGGTCTGCATGTACGTGCTGATGTATCACCACGCAGGCTACATGAACAAAAACGTCTCGGACATGGTGGAATGTGAATATGCCTCAGCCAATGAAAACGTGTGGTGGGCAGGACCTCGGACCCCGTTCCATGTGCGGCTGTGAGAGGTACTTGAGGCAACCAGCTGCAATAAGATTCGAGTTTGCTCATCATTTGGGCAAATTTATAAATTCTCAAGTATAATTGTATGTTCACTCAACTTTTCTACCTTATTTGCGTACTTATTCGCCTACTATTTGCATATTTCACAGTGTGCCTTGCTTTTTGAGTGAATTGGAGTTACCACCCATGACGGAGACATAGTTGTTGCATTCAATGACATTCAGCCCTGTAGGGTACACCAAGTGAGTGTTGAAATGAATAAGTTATCTTAAAAATGAAGCTCATTGTGACAGTACATTACATATATCATAAGGCTGCTCGATGAGGGCCTAGTTACACCTTAACACAGTGGTCTGAAACTTGTCGCTTACAGACCACATCAAGCCTACAAGTCACATTATCCTGTTAGAATCCAGCCAGAGTGAGTATATCCAACAATTTAAACGTTTAATCGCCCGCAACCTGCATTGAGAATGACTCTCCGGTCAGGGAAGGTTGATTATTGCATACGTGAATTTGTCATTTTACTCAACAAGCTTTTACAAATGCAGCTCATGTCGGGCGGAGTTTGTTGAGTAAACAAACTAACACATTAACGCAAATTCTTGTGCTTTGGAAGTCCACTTGATTAAGCAATTGGGTAAGTTAGCAAATTTTTACGGTGCATGAGAGTTATGTCTTTGATTTATTAGTATGTTTGTGTATAAACTGCCACAGTATCACCAGCATTCAGGTCCTACTGTATGACATCTATCACCAGGAAAATAAGGAATGTGGGTATTTAGGAATTTTCTTCTGATAATTTGGTTTCCTGGACACGACATTGGTTTTGTACAGTGGGAGTGCCTGTTTCAATTCTGCAACTGCATGCAAACATTCCAATATACCCTCTTGCGGTGTGAAGAAAGCACTCCTTTGACCAGACCTACCCTAAACCAGAGATATACACAGTAGATTGAAAGTACCTCAAAACACATCTCCCTCCCCGAACACGCCCAATTACCCGTTTTGACTGATTAGGTGGCCGATGCAGTGTGTCTCTCTAAGTGAATTTGTCACCCCGTTAAAAGGCCCTCACGCATTCGTCCCGAAGCCATAAACTCAAAACATATTACTTTACAAACATTTACAAGACCTTTGAGAATTTTTTGAAACGTCATGTTCCAAGGTTATGTTCCAAATCCTGTGGTGAAATGGATACAAAATTGTGCAAGGTGGGTTAGGGGCGGTTGTTTCTCTTCATTGTCTGTTTGAGTGGTGAAGCAGGGGTGCTGTGCTGTGCTGTCCTGGCATGTGCATGCAGCTTCATGAGGGGCCAGTAGTGGGGTTTAACACACCCTTGACCTGCTCTTCTCTCCCAGGTGTTGTCCTCGTTTGTCCCCTGCATTGGAACAGTTGGAACAGCACCACATGGAGCAGAGGGCAGAACGGGAAGAGAGCTGTAACAGTGGGGAGGGAACAAACACACACAAACCTAACCTCAACCCTGACCCCCCATAAAGGGCAGAGCGGGCTACTTACCAGGGTTTTTTTTCTCTCTCCTCTCAGGCAATGCAAGGTGAACAACCTATGCTACTTAACACACAAGCATGCGTGTGCACGCACGCATGTACACACACACACACACACACACACACACACACACACACACCAACTCTGCCCCACAGATTTGCATTTATTTACCTTCCTGTGAATGATTGACAGGTGTCACATCATTACATCATCAGTGTCAGAAGCTGCCAGAGGTCAGGGGACAGCGAGTCAATACATGTCATACAACTGTAGAACGGAGCCACTCATATGGAATCTACCATCAGAACTAATGACCAGGGCCTCGAGTGACGACTAGGTCAGGAGTATTTCCTGACCACATTTTTGCTGACCACATTCACTAATCACCAAGTCTTAGTTTGGTTAGTTTTGTCAAGCATGTTAGTGCTGGGTTAGAACAAAACATGTGCACACCGTGGGGGTTGCCCAGGAATGGATTAAAAAGCTCTGATTTACAAGACAACCCCCCCCCCGCCTCATCCAGCTGTATGGTGAGCCAGTCATTGTGTCCTCTTTATGATGTTATTGATGATTAACCCATATAACTAGTGCCAAGAATTGCGCAACCCAATGACAGCATCCTATAGAGTTTACTGTGGGAGAAGAAACAGGGACAGAATGTGATGAACAACACAGAGACTGAGACGTAACGTTGTGACTATAACTACTGTTCCCTGACGGAGTGCAATGAAGTACACCACATCTATGGGGAGTCGCACTCTCGCAAATTTTACTGAAGAACTAAAATCATGCCTGATAAGGTCAATGAAATATGCACCTCGCTGGAAGCCCTGCCTTCCACAAGTGATAAGCCCGATAAGCTTGGATTCATTCCTTCAATTCAGTACCGCTCTTCACCGAGCCCAGAATTGGGCGGTGCAGAGCCAAACAGATGTTTTACCTCGTTTCCCTCCTTCAGGGAACAGTATAGTCATAACGTTACGTTCCCTTTCAGTCAGTACTCTCGGTACAACTGAGAGTAATGAAATCCCGCCTCAAGCCGGGCCCTAACGGATAGTAAAAGAAATGGCCCATGGCAGACCACCCAGATCTCCACCCGACAAGATGGAGCTGTCCCAGCTGTAAGTACACTGTGGGCTATACTGGGAGCAGTGACATCCAAGCGATGAAGCTGTAAAGCTTGTACTAGACACAGGGCATGCAACCTCGTAAAGGGAAATAGCTCAAAAGCTAAAGACCTGTAAGACACAACCATGACAAAGGCCGCATTCGGATGCAACGTCACCTTAAGAGTCGCCTGGGGCAAACTTAGTATAGGAAACGTGTTTCGGATAACGATTGGAATGGGCTCAACTGGTTTAGAAACCGGTCTGAAACGGCGCACACCTTTTCTGGAACCACACCGCCAGATGGCGCCATTAATTCCCACATGACACACTGAAATATATATATATATGCACTTTCAAAGTGGAGAATGAACGACTATGCTCGACAAGCTCCTGTAGAGGCATTAAAATGCCCGCTTGAGCACTCTGGAAAAGAATAATTCATTTATTTTAGTAGCAGAGCTCCAACACCTGCCACTTATATGTGTCCAGCCTCCCATAGAGGGTTTGCTTGAGGACAAATAGTAGCAATCATGAACATCTAACTGCAAGATTGGACCTCTCAGGGGACAAGCCCCACAGGACCCACCCAATAGGCAGAGGATCTCTGCAAACCAAGGTTGATTGGGACAACAGAAATCAACAAGCCCGTCATTTTTTTTTTTTTTTTTAACCTTTATTTAACTAGGCAAGTCATTTAAGAACAAATTCTTATTTTCATTGACAGCCTAGGAACAGTGGGTTAACTGCCTTGTTCAGGGGCAGAACAACAGATGTTCACCTTGTCAGCTCAGGGATTCGATCTTGCAACCTAACCACTTGGCTACCTGCCACCCTGCAGAGCTTCCCCAACGTGGGCTGAAGCAGCTGCACGGGGGAAATGCATAAAGGAGGGTCAGAGGCCACTGGTGCGCCAGGCCATCCACTCCCAATGGAGCGCTTGGGTCCCTCAGATGACAATGCATGTTTTCTTGCAAAGTGCAAAGATCTACATCGCACCTGCGGAACATTTCCCATTCCTGGGAAACCACTCAAGGGTGTAGTCTACACTCCTGAGAGAAAGGGCCCCACCTGGATGTGTGCACTGCTTCCCAGCAATAGAGAGCGAGCCAAGGTTAGGAGGGAGAGAGACCGTGTCTCTCCCCATCAGTTGATTGCCAGCCTGGCAAAAGCAGGAGGAAGTGTTAGAAGAACCAGGTAATTGATATGCAGTGCCCTCCGCACGACTATCCATACCCCCCAAATCAAGTTGCCGTCGTACCCACTCACCCCACCCTCGGGGGGGGATGTCTGTCATGATTACCTTACAGGATACAACTCAGCCCATGGGAGCCCCCTGACAATAGCAGAGGGTCCCACCACTGTGTGACCCAGATGACATTTGGCTAAGCCAACAAATTGTAGCCCGTACCCCAACGTCACTGTTTGCATGATCCAGTGTGGCACTGCGCATGTGTGCCATTGGTCGGAGCAGAAAGTGAGTCTCCTGTGAAGTGCTCTCTGAATGGGGCGTGACGCCACCTTGTGGACTGGGAGAGACTGATTATTTTTCAATTTCCATGACTCTTGACAACCATGTCTGAACGTGGAGAAGGGACACTTTTAATTGAACTCACATGCGGAAGATGCAAAACTTTTGACACCTGTGAACACTGTGGAACTAGAGGGTGAAAAAAACGGTGTTCATGTGCCAAGGTTTGCCTAAAGCCCGGGCCATTCTGTGGTACGAGGGGTCCGGCGATCAGTGACGTATCCTGTTTGGCAGTGCCACTTGAGGGTACTGTTGTCACAATGAGACTCACTCGGTTTAGGCGGTAAGATGTGTTCCGGTAACCGGCTGGAAACGAGCGCTTGACCAGACGCATACAAAATAGACCCAGTGGGAGAAAAATACATTATGGAGGTTACCCTACTGACCAGTCATAGTTACTGGTGACAAAGCTCCTTGTAACCTAGCTGGGAATGGGACAGACAACTCTGAAAAACACACACTTTATGTGGACAGAGGCAATTTGTAATTTAATCTATACCGAAGAAAAATATAAACGCAACATGTAAAGTGTTGGTCCCATGTTTCATGAGCTGAAATAAAAGATTCTAGATATTATCAATATGCACAAAAAGCTTATTTCTGTAAAATGTTGTGCACAAATTTGTTTATATCATTGCTAATGAGCATTTCTCCTTTGCCAAGATAATCCATCCACCTGATAGGTGTGGCATATCAAGAAGCTGATTAAACAGCCTGATCACTACACAGGTGCACTTTGTGCTGGGGACAATAAAAGGGCACTCTAAAATGTGAAGTTTTGTCACACACAACACAATGCCACAGCTGTCTCAAGTTTTGAGGGAACGTGCAATTGGAATGCTGACTGCAAGAATGTCCACCAGAGCTGTTGCCAGATAATTTAATGTTAATTTCTCTACCATAAGCCGCTTCCAACGTCGTTTTAGAGAATTTGGCAGTACGTCCAACCGGGCTCACAACCACAAACCACTTGTAACCACGCCAGCCCAGGACCTCCACATCTGGCTTCTTCACCTACGGGATTGTCTGTTATGTCTGTAATAAAGCCCTTTTGTGGGGAAAAACTCATTCTTATCGGTGGGTGGGCCTGGCTCCCAAGTGGGTTGGTCTATACCCTACCAGGCCCACCCATGGCTGCACCCCAGCCCAGTCAGGTGAAATGCATAGATTAGAGCCTGATTAATTCATTTCAGTTGACTGATTTCCTTATATGAACTCTAACTGAGTAAAAAAAATGTTTGCATGTTGCATTTATATTTATGTTCAGTACAATTCCCAGGATTGAGCTGGAGACAGACAGCTCATTTCGGGGTTCATATGAACCCTGCTCATTCCCTCGACTGCACTCCCAACAACCAATCACCTATAGAGCCCATAACCTGTATCACTAGACACCTCAGAAGGACTAGTGAGCTATAGGCAGGCGAAAACAATGAATCCCAGTAATGAGCCACCTATGAGGGAGGGGGTGGCCCCTTATGGACAGAGAGAAATTGGACAATGTATTAGTCTGATATACTGTACCCTTTGAACCCTGTGAACACCATGGCCATAACCAAATGTGGAGGCACTGTTGTCACAGTAATGTTTTTGTGGAGGGGCACACTGGTCACTTAAAGCTGTACTAAGGCCCCTCACTCCGGGGGTTACCTAAGCCTGTCACACCCTGATCGGTTTCACCTGTCTTTGTGCTTGTCTCTACCCCCCTCCAGGTGTCGCCCATCTCCCCATTATCCCCTGAGCATTTATACCTGTGTTCTCTTTTTGTCTGTTGCCAGTTCGTCTTGTCTTGTCAGGTCTTACCAGCGTGCTTTCCCACTTCCTGTTTCTCAAGTGTTTGTTTATTAGTTTTCCCGGTTCTGACCATTCTGCCTGCTCTGACCCTGAGCCTGCCTGTCGTCCTGTACCTGCCTGACTCTGACCTGATTACGAACCTCTGCCTGTCCTCGACCTGCCCTTTGTCCCGTGTTATAATAAATTATTGAGAACTGTACTAGCCGCCTCCTGTGTCTGCATCTGGGTCATATCCTGAGATGTGATAGTACGAACTGGCTCTGACTGACCCAGCAGACTCAGACCAGCTCCACAATGCTGTCTCCCAGCAAGAAGCCACCATTGAAAGACTCAAGGAGTTGCTGCAATGCCTTATGGAGGGACTCCATATCCTGGCAGAACATCATGACCATGCATTCGATACATTGCTGGAGCAATTCCAGGATTCCCTACAAGGCAGCAAGCCACACCAGTAATACCCCAGACACGCAGCAACCCCGCCACCAGCGGCGCTTCTTCCCAGCCTGCCCTGGGACGTCTTCCAGCGGGCATGAGAGAAACCTCGGATCTCTCCACCATTCCCGCGGAGTACCTGGACCTCCCACCGTATCAAATCAAAATCAAATCAAATATATATATATATATATATATATATAGCCCTTCGTACATCAGCTGATATCTCAAAGTGCTGTACAGAAACCCAGCCTAAAACCCCAAACAGCAAGCAATGCAGGTGTAGAAGCACGGTGGCTAGGAAAAACTCCCTAGAAAGGCCAAAACCTAGGAAGAAACCTAGAGAGGAACCAGGCTATGAGGGGTGGCCAGTCCTCTTCTGGCTGTGCCGGGTGGAGATTATAACAGAACATGGCCAAGATGTTCAAATGTTCATAAATGACCAGCATGGTCGTATAATAATAAGGGAGAACAGTTGAAACTGGAGCAGCAGCACGGTCAGATGGACTGGGGACAGCAAGGAGTCATCATGTCAGGTAGTCCTGGGGCATGGTCCTAGGGCTCAGGTCCTCCGAGAGAGAGAAAGAAAGAATTAGAGAACGCACACATAGGACACCGAATAGGACAGGAGAAGTACTCCAGATATAACAAACTGACCCTAGCCCCCCGACACATAAACTACTGCAGCATAAATACTGGAGGCTGAGACAGGAGGGGTCAGGAGACACTGTGGACCCATCCGAGGACACCCCCGGACAGGGCCAAACAGGAAGGATATAACCCCACCCACTTTGCCAAAGCACAGCCCCCACACCACTAGAGGGATATCTTCAACCACCAACTTACTGTGACAATACAGAGGCGGATGCAAGATGCAAGCAACGATGGTTTAATGAATACAGTTTACAGCAGCAACAGGACAGACAGACTTTGGGAGATTGGGAACCACGCCCACACAAACACGGGAGAGAGAGAGAGAGAGAGAGAGAGAGAGAGAGAGAGAGAGAGAGAGAGAGAGAGAGAGGCAGTGGATTCATGAACCGTGACAATACCCCCCCCCCCCTAGGAACGCCTCTTGGCGTTCCCAGGCGAATTTACCTGTCGATTGAAATCATCGATAAGGGAGTGATCCAGAATGTCCCTATCAGGTACCCAACTTCTCTCCTCCGGGCCGTAACCCTCCTAGTCCACCAGGTACTGGAATCCGCGTCCCCTCCTTCTAGAGTCCAAAATACGATTGACAGAAAAGGTGGGTTCCCCATCAACAAGTCGTGGCGGCGGGGGAACCGGGACCGGCGGGTTAATGCGTGCCTGAAACACAGGTTTTATTTTAGACACATGAAAGGTAGGAGGAATTCTCCTATACGCCGGAGGAAGCTTGAGCCGAACCGCCACCGGACTAATGATCCTGGTGACTTTGAACGGGCCGATAAATTTGGGGGCAAGCTTGTTCGAAACGGATCGGAGTGGAATGTTCTTAGTAGAAAGCCACACTCTTTGGCCAACGACGTATACCGGAGGCTTCGACCGGTGGCGATCGGCCTTCGCCTTGGTGCGCGCCCCCACCCGGAGAAGAGTCTCACGGGCTCTGCTCCATGCGTGACGGCACCTCTGGATGAAAGCGTGAGCGGAGGGAACAGTGACCTCGGACTCCGTACTGGGAAAGATAGGTGGCTGGTAACCTAAACTACACTCAAACGGAGAGAGACCCGTGGCTGCCACTGGCAACGAATTGTGAGCGTACTCAACCATAGAGAGTTGTTGACTCCAGGAAGAGGGATTCTTAGAAACCAAACATCGCAACACTCTCTCCAAATCTTGGTTGGCCCTCTCCGTTTGACCGTTGCTCTGGGGATGAAACCCTGAAGACAGGCTGACACTCGCTCCCAGTAACCTACAAAACTCTTGCCAAAACTTGGACACAAATTGGGGCCCCCTGTCAGAAACTACGTCCATCGGCAGGCCATGTAAGCGAAAGACGTGATCCACGACAGTTACCGCTGTCTCCTTGGCAGATGGTAATTTAGGCAAGGGAATAAAATGAGCCGCCTTCGAGAACCGGTCCACCACGGTCAAAACAACCGTCTTGCCCTGGGAGGGCGGGAGGGCGGTAACAAAATCTAGCGCGATGTGGGACCAGGGTCTCGAAGGGACCGACAGCGGTTGGAGTAACCCATCTGGGTTGTCGATTAGAAGTCTTCCCAGTGGCACAAACCGAGCAAGCCAAGACAAAACTGTGAATGTCACGAGCCATCAGTGGCCACCAAAAGCGTTGCTTAACCAAAAAGCTAGTGCGGCTGACTCCTGGATGACACGCTACGTTGGAGCAATGCCCCCACCGAATAACATCGGACCGACACCCCTCCGGCACAAACAACCGATTAGGCGGGCAACCGGGCGGAGGCGTTACCCCTTCTAAGGCCGTTTTGACCCTCGATTCAACCTCCCATGTGAGTGTGGAGACCACTAGGGTCCCGGGTAGGATGCACTCGGGAGTGGATGGGCGTTCGGAATGGTCAAAAATGCGAGAAAGGGAATCGGGTTTGACATTCTTGGAACCCGGGCGATACGAGAGAGAGAAGTCAAAACGTCCGAAAAAGAGTGCCCACCGCGCCTGCCTGGAGTTGAGTCGCTTGGCGGTTCTGATATATTCTAAATTCTTGTGATCGGTCCAAACTATAAAAGGTACCCCCGAACCCTCTAACCAATGGCGCCACTCCTCCAGTGCTAACTTCACTGCCAACAACTCTCTGTTGCCAATGTCGTAGTTGCGTTCCGCAGGTGATAACCGATGGGAAAGGAACGCGCAAGGGTGCATCTTGTCGTCAGAAGAGGAACGTTGGGAAAGTACCGCACCTACCCCCACCTCTGAAGCGTCCAACTCCACCACGAACTGACGCGAGGGATCGGGAGCTATGAGGATGGGAGCCGAAACAAAGCGGCTCTTGAGTTTGGTGAATGCAGCCTCGGCTGTATCGGACCAACTGAACGTCACTCTGGGGGAGGTTAAGGTGGTAAGAGGAGCGACTATCTGGCTAAAGTTGCGAACGAAACGCCGGTAGAAATTGGCGAATCCCAGAAACCTCTGTAGGGCCTTACGGGAATCTGGGCTTGGCCAATCCACCACAGCCTTAACCTTGTCAGGATCCATGCGAATACCTTCAGTCGAGACGATGTAACCTAGGAATGTAACGGATTGTGCATGAAAAATGCATTTCTCCGCCTTGACAAAAAGTCCATTCTCCAACAACCTCTGAAGCACTCGTCTGACGTGCTGAACGCGTTCCTGGAGAGAAGAAGAAAAAATCAGTATGTCATCCAGGTAAACATATATGAACTGATCAATCATATCTCTCAGCACATCATTGACGAGTGCCTGGAAAACCGCTGGGGAGTTGGATAGCCCAAAAGGCATGACCAAATATTCGAAGTGCCCTCTGGGGGTGTTAAACGCGGTCTTCCATTCGTCCCCACCCCCTTATGCGAACCAAATGATATGCATTCCGTAAATCCAACTTAGTGAACACGGATGCTCCCTGTAACCTTTCAAAGGCTGAGGACATCAACGGTAAGGGGTAGGTATTCTTCACTGTGATGTTATTCAACCCACGGTAATCAATGCAAGGACGCAGAGAACCGTCCTTCTTCCCCACAAAGAAGAACCCCGCCCCCGCTGGAGAAGAGGAAGGACGAATTAATCCAGATGCCAGAGAATCAGAGATGTATCTCTCCATAGCCTCCCTCTCAGGAACAGAGAGTGAATATAACTTGCCTTTAGGCGGAGACTCACCTGGCAATAATTGTATTGCACAGTCATAGGGACGATGCGGAGGAAGAGAAGCAGCACGGGACTTACTGAACACCTCCTTCAGGTCGAGGTACTCAACGGGCACGTTAGACAAATCCACTGCCTCCTCATCTCCTCGGAGAGTGTCTGGAAAGAGGTGCAGCATGGGTCCTGGTTCGCCCACACCGCCGTTCCCCAAAGAGCCGCTTTGCCTGATAGCAGTGTGAGTACGAATGCTACCTTAGACTGTTCACGGTTGAAGGTCCGTGGCTGCAACGAGAATTGCATGGAACATCTCGTAAGAAAAGCTCTGCAATAGTCAGGATCACCTGAATAACCCTCTGGTGTCGGTAGCCGTGGCTCTAGCTGGGAATCCGGCTCTGGCGGGGCGGGTTGAACTGCCGGTGTAGGTGGCGCAGCGAGACCCCTCAGATGTCGTAATTGTTGGGTCAGCTGGGATACCTGCGTCACAAGGGCTTGTACTGCCTGACCTGTGCTGGAGATGTTCTCCTCTTGTTGATCCATTCTCGTGATACTGCGGGAAATGAATTCGGTCAGACTCGTTGAACTCGCTGCATCCATGGTCTGGTCAGATCGTTGTGTGACAATACAGAGGCGGATGCAAGATGCAAGCAACGATGAATACAGTTTACAGCAGCAACAGGACAGACAGACTGTACTCAGACGGAATCCGACCCAGGGACTAGGGCGCATCTTCCGATGATAGCGTGCTGAGAAATCCAGGGGAGTGTGTCCGGATGGGTAGGAGGGAGCACAGCAGATAATCCACACAAGGGCGGTGAGAGATGAGCACGGACACACGACACAAACTCAGAGAAGTAACAACGATCTGACAACAAGAAACACTGGTTACAGAACATATAAAGGGAAGATAATTGATTCCAGCTGGCACAGACAATCAGGCCGAGATTGGGAACCACGCCCACACAAACACGGGAGAGAGAGAGAGAGAGAGAGAGAGAGAGAGAGGCAGTGGATTCATGAACCGTGACACTTACCATCCTGAGACAGGGCCGAGTATAGCCCACAAAGATCTCCGCCATGGCACAACACAAGGGGGGGCGCCAACCCAGACAGGATGACCACATAGCTAGTATAGCTAGTAGTATCTAGCTCGCCTTGGCACACTATGGAGCTCTTGTTTACCTAGCCTGGTCACGGAAATCTACATAGGACCGGATCACCGAGGTGGCACCAGACCCTTCATTGACAAGTCTGGGAAGAGAGGCAAGCGATGGTAGACCTACCTGGATGCCCTCTCTTTTTGAGTAGCCTCCCGTAACCTGCGACAGAGTGCACAGGTGCCGGGTTGAGCAGCTTCCACTTGCATCATGTCCAGGCAGACAAGACATTTGCTCGGACCAAAAACCCAATCTATCTCTGCATCCCGCAACTCAGACTCAGCTGAGGTACGGGCACCTGGGAGAAAACACCAAGACCCCTTAAGAATGCTACACAATTGTTAAAAGAACCTGCACTGTGGACTAAGGGAACAGTGCCAGTGGCGTACAAGCTACTGTTACTGACACCGTCCCCTAGTCCCGCACACAAACAGCATACAATGACCAGGGGGTGAGCACGCTCTACCACAAAGGGAACGTTTAGTTGGCGCAGAGTCAGATAGTCTGATGTTTCAAAAATATTAGTTTTTAGTAGCGTGAATTGTTATTGCTCAAATCGAGCTTAAGAGCGGAAGAATTGAAGGAATGAATACAAGCCTCTGACTTGTCACCTTTGGAAGGCGGCCATTTCATTGGCCTTGCCAAGCATGCTTTAAGTTCGTCAGGCTAAGTCGCAAGAGTGTGACTCCCCATTGTTGTGTTGTCCTCACTGAAAGGGAACAGAGGAAAGTATTTAATGCACAACAAATGTATATGTTTAAAGGGTGGAGGGTTAAGGAATATTTAACAGTGGGAAAGCGCAACTCAGCTGGGTGCATATAAATCTCTATTCCAACATTTGGTTGATACATGTAAATGTCATTCCTCTACCTCTTGTGTGGTGTGTGTGTGTGTGTGTGTGTGTGTGTGTGTGTGTGTGTGTGTGTGTGTGTGTGTGTGTGTGTGTGTGTGTGTGTGTGTGTGTGTGTGTGTGTGTGTGTGTGTGTGTGTGTGTGTGTGTGTGTGTGTGTGTGTGTGTGTGTGTGTGTGTGTGTGTGTGTGCAGGCCTGCATGCATGCACGTTTGTGTGTGTGTGTGCAAAGCTACATTCATGCTCTCTGATCTGTGAGTAGCCGACCTGAGCTGAACCCTCTACCATAGCGCAGCTTTTCCTCTCTCTCTCCTCCTCTCTCTCTCTCTCTCCCTCGCTCTTTCTCTCTCTCTTTCTCTCCATATTTTCTCTCCCTATCTCTGTCCTCTCCTGTACCAGAGCTGTGGCCTGTCAGAGGGAGTGGGCGATCACAGACACCAACATCAAGGCTGCCGAGGCATGCTCACAAGCACAGCGTGACAGACCCAGCCTCTCTCTCTCTTTATCCACTTTCACTCTATCCACTCTATCTTTGCTCTACTCACACTCTTTTTCTCCACTCTGTTCTCATTATCCTCACTCACACAAATGTCTCTATATCCCTCCCTCCATCCTCTCTTTAACTCTCCCTCTTTCTCCCCCCCCCCCTCACCCCCACACACTTCTCTCTTTCTCTTAGCCTCTACCCAGGGGCCCTCAAGGCTCGTTGCTGTTGCAGCTGACGTTAGGAGCGATGAGCTCCCCACTGAGACCCTGGATCTGCCGGAGAGGAACATTCATATTTACTGTTAATGTTAATATTTGGAGGTAATTTTATTAAAATATTTGCTTTGAGGATATCAAGTGGAAGCCACGAGGCTGACAGCTTATGCAACTGCCTCCTTAGATAAATGCATAGTATACTCCAGGCTCTTACATCTAGCAGATTCAGGGCCACCACGGATGGATGGATTTACCCAAGTGCTCCATTAGAGTTGTTGCTTTGTGTTCCTCCTAATCACGGCACGGTAATAATGAACCAATCAATAAATCCATCAATCAAAAGTAATTTGGAGTGTGTTTCTGGACTCCCTATACAATTCGCTACAAAAAAAAAAATTAAGAAAGGGAGTGAAAAGAAAGGTATATAGACACCGGATTAAAAATATATGATGTGAAGCTCTTCTGATTTGCCTTCCTTGATACGGGTCCGATATGGTTGTCTGTCATCTTGCTCTCTTTTCGCTGGCCCCACACTTTCAGCCCAGGCTAGCATATGTTAAGCATTTAGCATGTCTCTCATGTGATTAGACAGCTATAGAAACGATAGAAAACCAGAGACAGCATCTTATCCTCTGCAAAGCCCCAGCCTCCCAATCAGGCAGACAATTGTCAGCCTCCTCCTCCTCTTTTTCTGCTTTCTCTCCTCTCCCCTAATCTCCTCTCCTCTCCTACATGTTCTCCTCTCCACCCCATCCCTCTCTGCTAGCTGTCATTTGCTTAGTGTATAGCATCTCCTCTTCTCTATTCTCTCCTATATTCTCTCTCCCCCATCCCTCACTCCTGACTGTTATTCTCTCAGTGTCATCTGAGGTAGGAGGCCGGGGAGGTCGGAGCTGCAGATTTACCCAGCAGCACACGTCACCACCAGGGAAGCGCAGAGCGCCCAAAATAGCCCGAACAGCACAGGGTGAATGGGGACCTAAGTGGCGGTTACCGAGGACTGATTTTGACAACAAAATTGAACTTTTCAGAATGGATGTGAACAAGTGTCTGTCTCTCACCCTAGCCCCTTCAAATTATAACATATGTTCTATCGTGATGTGAGACAGCCAGCGATGTGACTGCACTGCAGAGGGAGGACCAATACAAAAAGTATGAAAATGTTTGCACTCACTCCTGTAAGTCGCTCTGGATAAAAGCGTCTGCTACATGACTAAAATGTAAAAATGGAGGAGCGGAGAGGTGGTGTTTGGAAGAAATTACTGTACGAGTGTATTTAGTTTGATTTATTAATCAGTTTACAGAAATGTTGTCCAACCGTGAACAGCGTAAGTATTGTTGAATATAAATCGAAGATACATTCGTGGGTGTGTCCATTTGAACCCATGTATCACACTTTGCGGTAAAACAATGTCATACTATTGCAAGCAGGGACTTGTACACACTATTGGCTTAGAGCTGGGGTGTCAAACTCATTTTGCCCCGAAGGCTTCAACGAGGTCCAGAAGGCACACTGAATTTATTTATATATTCCTTACTGTCAAAATGTGACGAAAAATGGTCCTCTATTCATAGTTTATGACATTTTCAATGCTCCCTGATTGTCTAGTGACTATTAACAAGCTGGAAAGTTAAGAAACTGTATGAATGTAGATCTACTCAATGTGCACAGTGATTATTTGCAGGCTGGACATTCAAGACGCTGTATGAATATCAGTACATGATCATTTCTACACAGTTTAAATTTGGTTTTAGTCATTTGAAAGTACACTATATATACAAAAGTATGTGGACACGCCTTCAAATTATTAGATTCGGCTATTTCAGCCACACCCGTTGCTGACAGGTGTATAAAATCGAGCACACAGCCATGCAATCGCCATAGACAAACATTGGCAGTAGAATGGCCTTTACTGAGGGGCTCAGTGACTTTCAATGTGACATTGTCATAGAATGCCACCTTTCCAACAACTCAGTTTATAAAATGTATGCCCTGCTAGAGCTGCCCCGGTCAAATGTAAGTGCTGTTATTGTGAAGTAGAAATGTCAGTGGCGATTTTAGCATGTAAATCTTGGTGGGGCAAATAACTTTTTTTCAAATCCATGCCAGTAAAGCCACTACACAACACAACACTATACAATACATTAATTTCACTATAATGCATAAATCTGTCCCAACGGCAGAGCTTTCTTTTCAGCACCATGGAGTGAATCCTTACCACTGCCATACCTGGCTATCAGTGGAGCCTTGTCTGGCATTGAGGCAGTTCATTCAGCCTCATTTACTGCCTTTTAAAAAACCTAGCTGATATGGCTGACTTGCTTAAACAAATGTGGTTTCTACTGACAATTGAAATGTATAAACTATGGCGTAAGGGGACGATGAGTGGATAATAGGCAATCCTTAATTTTGATTAAGACTGTCACAGGCCGGCTCATAGCCTGTGGCAAAAATGAGGGGACGCGAACAACAGGTATAGGCCAATTTAAAAAATGTCTTTATTGTAAACAAAAACGATTAACTTTAAACTAAGAAAAAGGAATGAGGTGTGGAAGTATCATAATGTAAGGTGTATGTAAAGTGCATGGATGCGTGAATCTGTGTGTGTGAATGACTGAGTGAAAACTATGCAAAACTACAACAGAACAAACTAAACAGGTTCATACCTGGAGGAGCAGAGAGAGAGAGAAGTGATTAGTGACAGTTAAATACTTAGAGCCCAGGTGACTCCAATCACTAACGACCCTCCTCTGCCTGCAGGAGGAACCGCCCCTGCACTGCAGAGGAGGAGCCGTGACAAGACATTAATGAGCGAGATAGAACGTACTCAAAATAACTCTTTGTTCATTACTTTTGAAATGTATAGCGACAGAATTCAGAACATGGGCCGTTCTCACAGTATTCTCCCCCCTGTACACCAAGTCAGAACTGTAGGATAAATAAAGGGGGCATATAAGCGGAAAATGAAAGCTCTTATAATATTCGATAATATTGAAGTAATGAAGTAAAAGTAAAAGTTGTCAAAAATATAAACAGTAAAGTAAAGTACAGATACCCCCAAAAATGACTTAAGTAGTACTTCAAAGTATTTTTACTTCAGTAAAAAACACCACTTGTTCTGTGAACCATGCTTGCATGATGAGTAGCATTGCCTGAAATACATCTGAAGACTTGCAAGTAGCCTATGCTTGGCTAGCATACAAACTATGCTCGATATACAGTGAGTAAGTAGCAATGTTTTCTAATCATGAGCAGGAGATGGTGCTTATCATAGTGATCTGATGATATTTCAGTCTCTACATAGACGTGATTTATCAATTAGGATACTAGTTATCGTCGCACAGCAAATGAGAATGCTGAATTAATGCATACTTTCAGTGATAGCCTACATTTTATAGGTCATCCCAGTCACATTAGTTAAAGTCGCACACTAGTGACTCCTGTGGCGGGCCGGGCGCAGTGCACGCTGACACAGTTGCCAGGTGTACGGTGTTTCCTCCGACACATTGGTGCGGCTGGCTTCCGTGTTAAGTGGGCGTTGTGTCAAGAAGCAGTGCGGCTGAGTTGGGTTGTGTTTCGGGGGAGTGGTATGATGACTGCGTGGTCCCATGGTGCTTATACTTGTGTACTATTGTTTGTACAGATGAACGTGGTACCTTCAGGCATTTGGAAATTGCTCCCAAGGATGAACCAGACTTGTGAAGGTCTACAAATTATTTTCAGAGGTCTTGGCTGATTTCTTTAGATTTCCCCATGATGTCAAGCAAAGAGACACTGAGTTTGAAGGTAGGCCTTGAAATACATCCACAGATACACCTCCAATTGACTGAAATTATGTCAATTAGCTTATCAGAAGCTTCTAAAGCCAAGACATAATTTTCTGGACATTTCAAAGCTGTTTAAAGGCACAGTCAACTTAGCATTTGTAAACTTCTGACCCACTGGAATTGTGATACAATGAATTATATGTGAAATAATCTGTCTGTAAACAATTGTTTGAAAAATTACTTGTGTCATGCACAAGGAGATGTCCTAACCGACTTTCCAAAACTATAGTTTGTTAACAAGAAATTTGTTGAGTCGTTTAAAAATGAGTTTTAATGACTCCAACCTAAGTGTATGTAAACTTCCGACTTCAACTGTATGGAGCATAAACAGCACGTGCTCCCACAATGCAATATTGTGTACTGTGTATGCCATAAAAAAAAATTAAAAAATGCAACATGAAGTATGATAGAAGACCAGTCACTAGAAAAATACTTCTAGAACGCAAGATGACTGACAGGGAGGACCATCTATGTAAAATGCATGACACATGATTCGACATGCTAATAAACAGATCTCACAGCTACTGCTGCAAATAAGAAGGAAGTAAATATAACTACGTCGACTGAAGTGACACTGTAAAATGTATGCTAAATAGTGTGACTCATGTAACAGTATGTGCTATTGAACACAGATACTCAAAACTGTAGCTAATTAAGCACACGCATCAAAGTCACTTCCAAGTCACATTTGAGGTGGGATCGCCACAAGTCACTTTCTTTTTTTCTTTTTTTAGTGTATTTTTTTTACCCCCTTTTCTCCGCAATTTCATGGTATCCAATTTGGTAGTTACAGTCTTGTCTCATGGCTGCAACTCCCGTACGGACCTGACACAGGACATTTTTACTAGGATTAAATGTCAGGAATTGTGAAATACTGAGTTTAAATGTATTTGGCTAAGGTGTATGTAAACTTCCCGACTTCAACTGTGTATATCACCTAGGTGAATGTTGTGCTTATTCATTATTGCTATTGCAAGAGCACACAATGAGGTTGGGGTGACTTAGAGGGCAACGCTAGCTATCCCTTCCACAGCATCTGCTGGAGCATTGCAGTACGATGGCACATCATTTTAGGACGGTAGCAAGCCAGTTTCTGTGCGTTATCATGCAAAGTGCGTATGCAGTCATCTTATACCCTGATGCAGCTCACTGTGTGTGACTCATATCTACCAACTTGTGCTGGCCCAAACTGTTGGTGCTACATGAACTGTTCAGCAGTCGAGCAGCGTGATATCTTGTGCTATTCGAATGGCGTTAGTCTGTCGTCGGCTAAACGATACTAGGTCTTTTTATCACTAAACATATATTCACAGGAGTACAGCCTCATTTTAAATTGATACTTCTGCCTAACCCTAACGTTTCTTCCTCAAATTCTAAGTTATCACCGTGGACCTTAGTGGGGAAGCTGACGCCGTATAGCTGTTCGAATACTAATCATTCACATGCTATAGTTCCAGCCGCGTTGAAAGGGCTGTTGATCTACTGTAGCATTACCTATCATGTGGTGCGCTTGCTTAACACCCAAATGGCGATCAGAGTTGGCAATCAAAGCGTTCATTGCCCCTTATGGGAAGGTCTGTTAGAGCTTTTTCTAACACTCTTATATGCAGGCTTATTTCTAGTAGTCTATGGGGTCTATTTCTCTCTTTATCAGATCATTTATTTTTCTCCCTTGGCTTACCGGTTATATCGTTAGACATAGCCTTCAACTGAGTTAGATTATTTGTAGGTTTGGATTTTCAGCTCACTCTCACTGTGCATGCTGCAGATGCATCAGCTACTGCTGAGTAATTCCAGAAGGCCATTAGGCTATTTAGAAAAGGTGGGTATGTGGCTAACGTTTATTTGTGGTTTTGGGGGTTTGTTAGTAATACTGTGTTTTATGATATGTGATACTACTGTACTGTATATCATGGGTGAGCTGTGCGCTCTGCAGTAGTCTAGTGTATGGTCTTCTCTCTGTACAATGTCATCTGTTATATAACCACAAACGCCTTTTCTATTCCAAATTCAGTCAGAGTATGTCTCCTCTGTCAGTAGCACAAGTTTGAGTTCCCATTAAGGCAATGGTGTTGAGTTTACATTACGCTTTTCCAGAGGCAGTCCATATGACGGCTTCAGGGGTTCTTCAGTCTGAATACACAAAATGTTCCTTCCTTTTAATTTTGCATGATCTCTTAAGTTCTGCTTGCAATATGGACTCTCTCATGTGGGACATTGTTGTCATCACCAGAACTAACACCGCTTTGTCCTCTCTTTCATGTTATGCTGGCTGCATGCTGAGCACAGGCAGCACCAGGCGAACCTCTGTTCAACATTGATGCTGGCAACCAATGACAAATACTGGAACTAATCACGGCTCTGGTTCTTTCATCAGCGCTGAGGGCTAGATCTGAGCTATTGGCGCCCAATTCTGCATCGGCGCTGCTACTGCTTCTCAACTGATCCTGGCTTCACTCTGATCCTTTGATGCTACGATGTCACAATTGATTCATTCTGAGATTGTGAAACCTACCTGAGTTCTTGAAATCTCGCAGTGCCAAAGGTTACCTATCACCCTTAATCTATATAAAAACTGGAGGAAAGGGTGTTCGGCTCGTACAATGATTTTTATTAGAGGTCTTATTGCTTTCTACAGGTTTTTACAGGTTTTTTAATCATTGCATGATCTCCCGATATTTTGGGATTGAATAAGTATGGACACTCACATGTTCACCGTGTTGGTTAAGCATTCCCAGACTGATAGGAAGAGTAACGGTTTGCAGGTATCATATTGCTCAAACTAACACTGCTTTCTGTCCTCTCTGCAATGGCGACCACTGGCCACGCCGGACAATCCATTATTCATTAC
The DNA here is from genome assembly GCF_002021735.2 of Oncorhynchus kisutch. NCBI lineage: Eukaryota > Metazoa > Chordata > Actinopteri > Salmoniformes > Salmonidae > Oncorhynchus > Oncorhynchus kisutch. The sequence continues at coordinate 36,329,718 of NC_034185.2, forward strand.
TGATGCTGGCAAACCAATGACGAGATACTGGTTTTTCATCACGGCTCCATTTCCTCTGCCAGTGCTGCAGGCTATCTCCTGAGCTGTATGCTACCCATTCATTTCACATTGGCGCTGCTTCAATGGCTTCTCTATCTGTCCCTGCATCCACACTGGAGATCATGGGCATTCCTTCGAACACTATTAGATTAAAACGCCAAGGAGATTTTTGATGCTAAAAGTGATGAGTTCATCTGAGAGTCCCATGTCTTATATAGGTCGCTATGTCAGCGTTCAGCCCACAGTCGATAGCATTGCTTTGGTGGTTATCATAATAAAGTTCAGTGGGTATTAGCACAGGTTGTTGGCTGGGTGCACATTGCTTAGGTTGTGTGTTAGATGGTAGATATTTCATGTAGACCCACAGATGATCGGGCTACTCCTATAGTTCAGTGAGAGCACCCGGCGGTGCATTTCTAGGGCGACTGGATTCACACTGCTACGTTGGCAAGAAGCTCACCTTGCATCAAGCGAGAGTACCCGGCGGCACGTTACGAGGAATAGGAGTCATACGTTGCCATAATGCCACACATGGTTAACATTCCCACATAGTATTAATTATTGCGATGGCAGGTTTACTTTAACTGGTCTATTGATTATATCTAACCGGCGCTCTATTTAAGGTGACAGGGTCTGCTCACTCATCCTACTGCTGCTTGCTGCTACTGCTACTTTGTGCTGAATTCCTGCTCCCACCACCCCAGCCTCCACCTGTTAGGTTCTGTGTTCCTGCCGTGGGGATTGGTATAGCTTGCAGCGCTCACTGCCTGTAGGCTATTTTACATTGACGCTTTGATATGCCACACCTCTCATGTGGATGGATTATCTTGGCAAAGGAGAAATGCTCACTAACAGGCATGTAAACAACTTTGCACAATGTTTTTTTTTTAAATAAGCTCTTTGTGCGTAAGGAAAATATTGTGGGATCTTTTATTTCAGCTCATGACACATGGGACCAAAACTTTTGCGTTTATATTTTTGTTCAGTGTAGATGACAGACTTTTGAATGTTTACATTCAGACATGTAATCATCAGTTTTCAATCTTCCATCCTCTTCAATCAGCCCAGTCGACATTCACCAGGTGAATTAGTGGTAATTGAGGTACCAGTATTCCTGCACCAAGCACAACAATGGCCTCTCATAAGGTCCCTCTTCTCCTCTAATGTGGCTTCCTGCCTTTGGCCTTAGCAACAGGGGATGCAAGTGGAGACTTGAACATTAACACATTTTCAAAAGGTTCTAAGATAATGAAAGATACCCCCCACCCCCTAAACTCCTCTAAAAGTCGTGTGGTGATAGTTAGCCAGCTTGTAACTTAGCTCAGTGAGATCTTTAGAAGCCTGCATAATTGCACGCTGCTTTTGTTGCATAAGGGGAAAAGACATGCAGGGTTTAATTATGAGCAGAGAACAAAGGAAACATTGAGGGTTTTTCTTGTTTCACAGTACACTGTCGGTAATTCCTAGAATTTCAGCAACTATGTCTTTGTAAGGAAGCCCAGTTTCCAGGAGAAGCCCTTAATCCCCAATGTGCACAGCTCTTTATGGTGATTGGTGTCTAGTTGGATGCTGGAACAAAAACATCTAGATTTAGCTTTGTTCCCCTGGTGTAATGTATAGCTCATTCCACTGGCTGTACATACCTCTCTGAGTCTTGCCTCAGATGACCTCCATGCATTCTGTTGGTTTATTCCTCCATCCCTCTTTTTTTCATATTACTGACAGTTTAGGACAGGATAGAGGGGTCCCACTTTTTGACCTTATGTAATGATGTAATTCATATAATTTCAGCAACTATGTATTTGTAAAGAAAGCACAGATTCCAGGAGAAGCCCATATACACCCATGTGTGCACCAGATTTGTATGGTGATTGGCATGTAGTTGGTCATTGGAACTCATTGGACAGGATAGAGGGGATTCATGCTTTTACCTGAGGTACTGTCCTTCAAGTTCAAAGCGCTCATTGATGTGTGAGTTGTGTGTGTGTGTGTGTCTGTGTACATGTTTTTGTGTGTGCATGTGCATGCATGCATGTTATCTGTGTGTGTGTGTGCAAGCATGCCTGTGTGTGTATGCGTGATCACACTCATTTTTATTCAGCATGTCTGTGGGATTCAAACAAGCTGTGAAATTTGATTCGGAGGGTTATCCCTCTTCACACCAGTTGTGGATAATGTGATTCTATTAGATTAGTCTACTAAACAACAGATAGAAGGCAGTGAGGATAGGAGAGAGAGTTGGCTGCAGGCTGCAGGCTGCAGGCTGCAGGATTTGAGGCATTGTGTGTGAATATTGAGCAACAGTGAGATGGGTTTGGTGTATGGCTCAGTTTCATATGTGGCCAGTAGAGAGAGGCAGTGTACCATCTGCGGCATAACAGCAGGGTCTTATTCATAAATGCAATTTGTAGCAAAATGTTTTGCAACAGCAAACAAAAACAAGCATTTCTTACTGGAAAACTTTAGGTAGTTTCCTCCCTGTTTGTCTGTTTTTTTCCGTCCTAGTGAATAAGACCTAGGAATCTGTGGTAATTAGTGGCACTCAACGCCCCGAGACTGTCCTACTGGATTTATAATGTTAGCCAACCTAAAAATCAGCCTCATGCCCCAAGCTTCTACACTCTCCTATGGTCTTTAGACCAACATGTTCAACTCTGGTTCATCCTTTGCCACGTGGTTAAATGTCTTGTTGAAGCTTCAAAATGTCAAATGGCCCTTTGAAATACTTTTCTCACATCTGTTATGGGACTCATGGGAGGGTAGTGTGTGTATGTGTGTATGTGTGTGTATATTGTCTGCGTGCATATTTGTGTGTTAGAGAGATTGAGGTGTGTTTGTATGCCAGAGAGAGTGGCGTATGTGTGTGTGCTCTTTTACATGCCCAGAAGACCAGATCAGTCAAATATAATGGGAAGACATCTGTTCTGGATTACCTCAGAAGTGTCCCAGTGGAGTGATGAACATGGACAACCCTGTTGATGCAGTGTCTCTTCTGTCCACTAGAGGACTCTGAAGTTCTATTCTAAAACAACGGCTCTGTTACACTTGTTGAAACCTTCAGGCTACATAACTTGTATTATAACATTGTCATAACAGATGTAATAAACAGTTATGACAGCTGTTCTATTCTGCCATTGAGAGAGTGAGCACATCCACCAGTCCATTTATTTGGTACATTTCATACACATTTTGGCCATAATACATATCCCAAAATATAATGTACTACTTTTGGTTTCAGCACAAATATATATATATATATATATATATATATATATATATATATATATATATATATATATATATATATATATATATATATATAGTACCAGTCAAAAGTAGTACCAGTCAAAAGTTTGGACACACCGACTCATTCAAGGGTTTTTCATTCTTTTTACTATTTTCTACATTATAGAATAATAGTGAAGACATCAAAACTATGAAATTGTCATGGTTCCTCCTGGCACCAGAGGGCGGTTGAGACCATCCTAGAGACTTTTATTGGACTCAGGTGTCTTATTATTTCATGATTGTGTCCCTATTAAAATAGGTGTGTTTTCTATGGTCCTTTGCAGAAGCTTGAATTGTTTACCGTGTGCGTTCGTTTTCTGAGTGAGTTTCCGAGACTTAGTGTTTGTTTTTTAAGTGTACTGTGATCCTGCGACTACAGTATCCCTGTAAAGTATTATGTTTATCCTTAACCACTGATTCCTTGTCTGGTCTCTTCTCTGCACCTGGGTCCAACCTAAGCAGGTTTGACTCGCCCCTATACATCCCATGCTGGTGCAGGCTCCTTCTTCATAGGTAAGAAGGATGGAGGCCTGCGTCCCTGCATCGACTACAGAGGCCTGAACCAGATTACGATCAAGAATCTTTATCCCCTACCCCTGATGTCCTCCGCATTGGAGTTGGTCCAAGGGACACAATTTGTCACCAAACTGGACCTGCGCAACGCTTACAATCTGGTGAGAATCAGGGGGGGGAGATGTGTAAGAATGTTTTAATACCCCTAGTGGCTACTATGAGTATTTAGTCATGCCCTTTGGATTACCGAACTCACAGACAGTCTTACAAGCATTGGTCAATGACACCCTGGGGGATATGTTGAATCGGTTTGTCTCTGTTAATCTCAATGACATCTTGATCTTCTCCAAGGTCCTTCTGAAACACATACTGCACTTCAGCCAAGTCCTGAGATGCCTCCTGGAGAGGCAACTATATATCAAGATAGAGAAGTGTGAGTTCCATGTATTCCAGGTTTCCTTCCTGGGTCACATTATCTCTACCACAGGCATCCAAATGGACCCTGTAAAGATTGAGGTGGTCGCCGACTTGCCCCGTCTCACCTCACTCAATCAGGTTTAGCGGTGCCAATTTTTACAGGCATTTTATACGCAACTTTGGTGAGGTGGCAGCGCCTCTCATGGTCCTAACCCGTAAGTCCCAGACCTGTTTTTGCTGGACCCCCGAGGCTGAAAGGGCATTCATGGAGCTCAAGGGACGTTTCACGGAGCTCAGGGGACGTTTCACCTCTGGACCAATCCTTGTTCATCCTGATCCGACTCGTCCCTTTGTGGTGGAGGTGGACGCCACGGACATCGGTGCAGTGGTGGTCCTTTCACAGAGGAACGAGGAGGACAAGAAACTGCAACCATGCACCTTTCTCTCCAAGCGGTTCTGGCCAGCGGAACGCAACTACGATGGAAGCAACCGGGAACTCTGGGCAGTTAACTGGACTCTTGAGGGGTGGAGGCACTGGTTGGAGGGGGTACCTCATCCTTTCGTGATCTGGACAGACCATAAGAACTTGGTCTCCATTGAAGAAGCCAAGAGGTTGAACGCTCGCCAGACTAGGTGGGCTCTGTTTTTTTAACAGGTTTGATTTGGATCCTGCCTATTGCCCAGGATCCAAGACTCAGAAGGCAGACGCCCTGTCCCGCCAACATGATGTCTTTAATGAAGAGAGAAACCCCGAGCCCATCATCCCTAGCTCACGCATTGTGGCCCCTGTGATATGTAGTATTGAGATCACGATCCGACAAGCCCAGACCTGAGAACTTGACCCCGGCGGGGGACCCACTAACAGACTTTGTTCCACAATCAGCCCGGTCCCGAGTACTACTATGGGGACACTCCTCTAAATTAACTGGGCATCCAGGGGTTAATCGAACACTGGAGTTCCTGAGATGGAAATTCTGGTGGCCCAACATGATGGAGGATGTGAGATCCTTTGTTGTGGCCTGTTCCATTCGTTCCCAAAGCAAGTCTTCATATCAGCGACCGGCTGTGTTCCTCCAAACTCTGCCCATCACCAGCCAGTCCTGGTCTCATCTGTCTGTAGACTTTATCACAGGGTTACCTCCATCTCAAGGGCTGACCGCTATCCTGTTGGTCTTCGATCAGTTCTCCAAGGCAGCACATTTCATCCTCTTACCCAAGTTGCCTTCAGCGAAGGAGACCACTGATTTCATGATTAGCCATATCTTTCAACTACACAGACTTCCCCAGGACATTGTCTCAGATCGTGGGATCCATTTCGTCGCACAGTATTGTAAGGCCTTCAGCTCCCTGTTGGGAGCATCGGTGAGTCTTTCCTCGGGGTTCCAACCTCAGTTGAATATGCCAACTGAGGGGGACAACTAGGAGCTGGAGAAGTTCCATCCGCTGCTTCGTCTCCACTCAGGCCAGGTCGTGGAGTATGCGCATAAAACACTGCCGAAGTCGTCCACTGGACTGTCGCCGTTTGAGTGTCATTTCCTGTACAAAAGGCCGAAGCGGGGGTGACCTCAGCCGAGGCATTCATTCAACAATGTCGCCGCACCTGAATCAGAGCGCGATCCTCCTTGCTCCTCTCCTCTGCCCGACACCAACATCAGGCAAACCGGCACCGAAGACCTCTTCAGCTCCTCCGACCGGGTCAACGGGTGTGGCTGTCCACCCATGATCTTCCTTTAAAGGTGTACTTGCAGAAGCTTGCTCCTCGCTACATAGGACCATTCAAGATCCTGAGTCGCATCAACTCAGTCACCAATCGTCTCCAGCTTCCTAGGTCCATGAGGGCCTGGACCAATCCATTCTCTCCCACCACACCTGCTCATCCGCCCCCTTGACTTGTGGATGGCCGCCCGGCCTACACGGTCCGGCGTCTGTTGGAGGCTTGTCAGGTCCGAGGGACCCTGCTCTACCTGGTGGACTGGGAGGGCTACGGTCCCGAGCGGATGGGGGTGCCTGCCAGAGTCTCCCGTCTGTCATGAGCCGCCAGAGTCTCCCGTCTGTCATGAGCCGCCAGAGCCGCCAGTCAGCCAGGATCCTCCAGAGCCGCTAGTCAGCCAGGATCCTCCAGAGCCACCAGTCAGCCAGGATCCTCCAGAGCCGCCAGTCAGCCAGGATCCTCCAGAGCCGCCAGTCAGCCAGGATCCTTCAGAGCCGCCAGTCAGCCAGAGCCGCCAGTCAGCCAGGATCCGCCAGAGCCGCCAGTCAGCCAGGATCCGCCAGAGCCGCCAGTCAGCCAGGATACGCCAGAGCCGCCATTCAGCCAGGATCCGCCAGAGCCGCCATTCAGCCAGGATCCGCCATTCAGCCAGGATCCGCCAAAGCCGCCATTCAGCCAGAAGCTGCCAGAGCCGTCAACCAGCCTGAGCTACCTCTCAGTCCTGAGCTACCTCAGTCCGGAGCTGCCCCTCAGTCCAGTGGGGCCATTTAGTAGGGTTGCCAATCCTAGGTCGGCGGCAAGGGTCGCCGTTCCTAGGATGCTACAAAAACTGACTAAAACTGTGGTGGAGTGGGGTCCACGTCCCGCGCCAGAGCCGCCACCGTGGACTGATGCCCACCCAGACCCTCCCCTATGGGTTTAGGTGTGCGGCCGGGAGTCCGCACCTTTGGGGGGGGGGGGGTACTGTCACGCCCTGGCCTTAGTTATCTTTGTTTTCTTTATTATTTTGGTTAGGCCAGGGTGTGACATGTGTGATTTATGTGTTTTGCTTGTCTAGGGTTTTTTGTAGATTTATGAGGTTGTGTTCTTTTAGGTGTCTACGTAAGTCTATGGTTGCCTGGATTGGTTCTCAATCAGAGGCAGGTGTTTATCGTTGTCTCTGATTGGGAGCCATATTTAGGCAGCCATATTCTTTGGGTATTTTGTGGGTGATTGTTTTTTAAAGCCTCTTAGGCTGTTATTGAATCTGATCAGCCTGGCATGAATAGAGCTCACGCCCTGGATCATATCCATCAGCCTATAAAGCACTTTGACTGCTAATATGCCTGCAAGGAACTTTGCTCATTAAACAGCCTACAAGGCAGCATCCTGACTTATGAGCCTCTGAGGCTGCAATTGAATCGGCTCAAGCTCTGAGGTTGAAAGCTAATCTGATCAGCCTGTCAGGAATGGAGCTCTATAAATGGTAATATTATCCCACAAAACAAGTGTCCCTTGTATTTATACACATATCAGTTATACAAGCTAACAATCAGCATAGATACAGTGTTGTGAAAAAGTATTTGCCCCCTTTCAAATTTTCTCCACTTTGGCATATTTATTATGCTGAAATTTGTCAGATCCTCAACCACAGCCTAATATTAGATAAAGGGAACCTGAATGAACAAATAACACAAACGTATTTCATAAACAAAGTTATGCAACACCCAATGACCCTGTACAAAAAAGTAATTGCCCCCTTACACTCAATAACTGGTTATGTCACCTTTAGCTGCAATGACTCCAACCAAACGCTTCCTGTAGTTGTTAATCAGCCTCTAACATCGCTGTGGAGGAATTTTGGCCCACTCTTCCATGCAGAACTATTTACACTCAGTGACATTTGTAGGTTTTCAAGCATGAACTGCTCGTTTCAAGTCCTGCCACAACATCTCAATTGGGATTAGGTCTGGACTTTGACTAGGCCATTACAAAACTCCAAATTTGTTGCTTTTTAGCCATTTTCATGTAGACTTTATTGTGTGTTTTGGATCGTTGTCTTTCTGTATGACCTAGCTGCGCTTCAGCTTCAGCTCACAGACAGATGACCTGACATTCTCCTGTAGAATTCTCTGCTACAGAGCATAATTCATGGTTTGTTCTATTAAGGCAAGTCGTCCAGTTCATGAAGGCAGCAAAGCCTCCCCAAACTGTGACACTACCACCACCATGCTTGACCATTGGTATAAGGTTATTACTGTGGAATGCAGTGTTTGGTTTTCGCCAGGCATAATGGGACCCTTGTCATCCAAAAAGTTATACTTTTGGCTCGTCTGTCCATAGAACATTATTCCAAAAGTCTTGATGATCATCCAGGTGATTCCGTGTGTTTTTAGGCTAACTTGAGCCAACTTTTTGGATGAGATGGGTCCCATTATGCATCTCTGCACCCCACACATACATTTATTTGTAAGGTCCCTCAGTCGAGCAGTGAATTTCAAAGAAGGGCAGCTATTGGTAGAATGCAAAAAAACAAAGAATATCCCTTTGAGCATGGTGAAGTTATTAATTACACTTTGGATGGTGTATCAATACACCCAGTCACTATAAAGATACAGGCATCCTTCCTTCCAAACTCAGTTCCCGGAGAGGAAGGAAACCGTTTAGGGATTTCACCATGAGGCCAATGGTAACTTTAAAACAGTTACAGAGTTTAATGGCTATGATAAAAGAAAGCTGAGGATGGATCAACAACATTGTAGTTACTCCACAATACTAACCTAATAGACAGAGTGAAAAGAAGAACGCCTGTACTGAATACAAATATTCCAAAACATGCATCCTGTTTGCAACAAGGCACTAAAGTTGGTCTGAATGCAAAGTGTTATGTTTGGGGCAAACCCCCAAAAACACATTACTTAGTACCACTCTCCATATTTTCAAGCATAGTGGTTTCTGCATCATGTTATGGGTATGTTTGTAATCGTTAAGGACTATGGAGTTTTTCAGGATTAAAACAAAAACGGAATAGAGCTAAGCATAGGCTAAATCCTGGTTCAGTCTGCTTACAACCAGACACTGGGAGATGAATTCACCTTTCAGTAGGACAATAAGGAGCATCAATCTCATCATTGTGCACTTTCACCACCTCATATCATGTATTTAATCTGTAGCCTAATAAACTGCATGGTTTCCGAGTGGTAGTGGGAGGACACGCAACATATCATCGCGTGACTCCACGTTGACTTCGCTATGATGGTTATTATATCAATATTTGTGCATTTGTCGCATAATTCATTTTACCGACACAAGATCCCACCATGTCGAACGAACAAATTATCTGTCGGTATTTATTAAATTTGACCTAAACTTCCTGTTTCCATCACAGCTGTCATGTATTTTTTTATATATATATATACGGTATGACAATACTCACATAAAAACTGTGGGTGGAGACGTGGGTATTGACACAGAACACCGCACCTTGAAAGTGGGAGTATTTCAAGCGATGTGCAGTTCCCGAACTATTCGTTCTTTGTGAACGACTCTTTCACTGACTCGAGAGTCATGATTCGTTTTCTGAGTGACTCGTTCATTTTAGTATTTTGTTTGGCCTGTTGGTGATAACCACAATAAATCGTAAAGCAGGATTAATATACGCCCCTCCGGCTCAGCGGCATGCAACTGAATGTCATATATGCGCAGAAAAATGTACCATGAGCATAGAGAAGAAAAATACATGTTTGAACTGATAATTGATCGCATGGTGCAAGAATGACTGCAATGAATTAATTATTAAATGTTATGGACAGAGCTTTGTAGAACCAAAACATACACAGCCTCTGCTCAACAAACTCGATAATTCATCGTTTGGGGGGGCTGCAGTTCGCAAACGAATGCTTATCACCTTGCCTGGAACCCACTGACGTTAGTTTATTTTCCGCAATGAGAAGTATGTAGCAAACGCCTGAGAAGCGGAAAATGTAGTGCGAGTTGTCTGGCCATTTATCACCCTCACAGCAGTCAAGAAATACGTTCCTCCAAGAGTCGTTCGCAAAATCGAAAAAGAGGGATTGCGGCTTCGGGACTGTAATGTGATTGGATACGATGTTAACCCGAAGTACGGGTATATTCATTACGGAAACCGTTTACCATTGAATAACCAAACGGAAGCAAACATAGAAAAACTAGAATATCTATTGGACAAATGCAGGTATGCCCCGCCCCGTTTTCCCCGCTTGCTTCCGCCAAAGAAACGCTTTGCAACGTAATCGGTGTATTTAAATTGTCCAAGGTGGTAACACACCTTCAATGACATCTGTCAAAAACCTTGGTCAGACAGGCCGAGTATATGGCAGAGAGGACGGTAAACTAATCTAGCTAGGACAGCTCATTGAAGTCGTGTAGCTAGCTAACTCTATTCTAACGGCCACAGATATCTTAACACACATACATATATATTAGCTAGCAAGTTTATATCACATTTGCCTAGCCAGGACTAGACAGAATATTGACTTTAGCCAGCTACAGTATAGGTAGGCGACGTAGCTAGCTGACTAGCTTCAGTAGTTAGCTGGCTTCCCGCGCTAGTCGTGTAATTTACGTGTTGCATCAAGCAGTGTCGGTGTCAAAAAGTAGCTAATAATAGTTACTTGACAGATCACTGCACCCTGAATCGCAAACTTGTGCTGAAGACTGGTGATGGACTTTCTTGCTGGCTGCATTGGAGGTAAGTCTGATTTGAAACACACCGCTTTCTAGCTAACTACTAGCACTGCAGCCAATGTTGGGAGGATAGCTAGCACATCCCGTGTCTGTCTTGTTAGTGGGTAAATTAGCCGATTAAACTCAACCCCATGATCGAGTTTAGTCGGCAAGTGATGTCTGTAGCCATACCCACGCACGCTAGGCACTGCGTCACAAGCTGTCGCCTTACTGTAGCTATGTCATCTAGCCATCACACCTACCAATCACACATATACTTGGCCTAAAACCGAAAGTGCTATTTGAGAAGTTAATTCGTGCATACTGTAGCTCAGACAATGTTGACCTTGACATTGTGAAACTTTCGACTTGTTCACCTCACCCGGTTTACCAGCATTGTGTGATGCAATCCGATTCCCGAGATATCAACCACACTTTTGTTCTCGGCGAAAGTCGGCACACAAGCCTAGGAACGTTCTCCAAATTCTATCTAGTAATGGAAAACACGTGACATCATTATAGCTGTCTGGAACTATTCAGACAATGCATTGAAAACAATCACTCCATGTCTTATTGTAACATCATCAGCGCGTGACTTGCACTGAAATAGGTGTCAGTACTCATTTTGGGTGCTGGTACGGAATATTTAGGTGCAGGAGCGCCGCAATACTTTTGAGCGAATAATATTCTAGAAGAGGAACAGGAGCTCAAGCAGTAAAACATTTTAGGTACACATCTCCAGTGAGCTCCTTCCCAAGTCAATCACTGAACAGCATCACTGAAATGGCTAACAATATCAATGTAAAACCTGAAGATACTGTACCCTAGCCTGCTTGCCATTTCTGTTCAGCTATTACATTCCACTCCTGTCATTTGATGTTGAATGTTAGCTAAAAAATAATGTAGGCTGCAGTTAGTCTGGGTACCAGTCTGTGAATAGTTGGTAGGCATGACAATTGTTGTAATGTAGATATATTTGGAAGTCAGGTTGGTGGAAGTCAGGTTGAGTCTGATGTCAGAACAAAGCAGGCTATGTCAGAAAAGCTGCGTATGTGAGGTTATGGGTATTTCATAGTTAGCCCTTATCTGGGTATCTGATTCCAGTGGTCTTCAATGTAGCCTTGGTAATATTATTTTAAATTAGATTAGTTTATAGGTGTTCAGATCATAAAGTAAGTGGATGGTCCTGGTCTCCAGGAAGACCATGTTTATGTTGTTGAAAGCAAAAAGTATATTTCTTCCCTGGTGAAAGGGTTTATGATGAGTGATACATCTGTGGTGTCAGTTACTGCTCCATCAACAGACAAACTAAGATGGATCTACTGTAAAAAAGGAGAGGCATCCACACACACCCCTTCACAGACCAATCACACTCTCCTTCCCACTGTCACAAATCTGCTGTGGAGTGGCTTGGTGTACTTGTAAACCCATAGGGGAGGGACCCAGCATGCTCAACGTGAGTGGAATGGCAGGAAAAGCCTGACTCGACTCAGAGGGCAACTTTAGTATTATATGAAAGTGTTGGCCTACTAGGCCAGACTGTTTAGAGCTGAGCCATAAGCGTACATGGGTGTAAACTAACCTTCATGTTGGCACCACATGTTCCATAGCAATAACATTGTAATTGTAATTACGACTGGAACTGTTGGTGCCAGCATGGCACCCTCCAAAAATGATGACAAGCCAAGCCTCTGAGCATTTGTAAATCAGTTCCACTGATATCTCCCACCATTTCCAGGAAACTCTTTGCAGTAGGCCTTCAAAGGTGACTGTAGGCAGGGCTCGACAGTGTGACCATTTTACTCGCATATGCGCCTAAATATTTCGCTGTGCGACCTGGATATTTTTTTTTCAATTTAGCAGCACCAGCACACCTAGAAAAATATTTTGTTGCTAAATTTCTTTGTGTGCCTACATTTTTCAACTTAGGCGCACCCATGCACCCACTCAGCATAGAGCCCTGATAGGGAAATGAATAACTTACATTGTTAGCTTGTCCCAGGAAGACACAGACCTTTACATAATACTGTACCACTGCAAATTCTAAGTAGGTACAAAAAGTGAAAGAAAAGAAAGAAATAGCTCAACTTTGCAAACTGCCCAGGTACTGGTAGTTTGTTCCACTGTAGCTACTGTGGTATTAATACCTAAGATTTCAAAATATTACCATAATTGCCCCTTGCCTGCCTGTTCACAAAGACACAAATCATGGTTGTAGTTTCGCTGAGGTCAGTGTGTTGACTTGTGATCCCCTTGCAACCAACATATGCCTACTGCTGTTTTTTAACTGGTTTACAGAAGTAGCCTGGCTCTTATTGGCTGGCTGGGCCCAGGCCTCCCACTGTGACACAGCAGGTGCTGCTTAGTTAGCATTAGCCTAGCTGTTCTAGCCAGTCCAGAGAGGCACAGACAGACCACAGTTGGAGGGATGGCCATTAACCAGAGCTCTGCAAACTGTTTGGGTTGTGGCTTTCTCATGGTGCCATGCTGGTCCACAAGACATTTTGTTTCAGAATGTTATTGTTTAGGAACGGTTGGTGCCGATATGGAGGATGTCTGCCAAACTCTGTAGGCCTATATCAAGGCCTATAGCAGGACAGTTGCTGTCAGGGCCCAGGGCTGAGGTTTCACTCTAGTCAGAGCCAGGGGAGGAGAGGGCTTGTATTAGGTAAGGTTACACCAAAATACCAGAGTCAGTAGTGAGAGGTCTCAAACTGGCATCAGAACAAGGGTAGGATTGGGTACTCCTAAACACCTGTTATGTAGGCTAACTTGTAGAGCAGTCATCAGGACTTTTCCTGAAGAATCACGCTCTCTCCCCAGGCGCCTTGCCAGATATTAGTCAGCACTTTCTAGATCCATATAGCATCACTGTCTCAGAACTGGGTTCAGATACTATTTGAATTCATTTCAAATACTTTACTGGTGCCTAATTTAGTCTCTGGCTTAATTGACCAATATAATTGTCTCAACTGCTAATCCTGCCCATCTGGCTCGGAAAGCAGATTTCTCATACTATTTGAACCCAGGTCTGCTATTTGTTTACGGTTGCAGGTTGTTGTTGATGGCGACAGGGTTTTACATTTCCTTCTCAGAAGAATTGCAGCTTGTATTTTGGCAGTCTGATATGACATCCTCTATGTGAGGTGACATTAAAGGTATATGTTTCCAATCTCTGAACTTGTGATCTGAATAGCGGACACAGCTATTTATTTGGTTTCTGTAAGGCATGTAAAAAAAAAAAATCTGTCGATTTTAGATTTATTCCCCCCTACCAGAATACAACTTCTCAAACTGTCTGAATAATCCAGTGTAGCAAATCCAGTGCAGTAGACCCATTTTGACTTGAAACTATCTGATCTCAGTAAAGTGTAGTGTTGGCTTTAGGCGATCCTGTCTAAAATGGCTCTCTCATTCTTCTCTTCAGGTGCTGCCGGAGTCTTAGTAGGACACCCTTTTGACACGGTTAAGGTACGTTTGGTTTTTCTTTTTTTCCCTTCTATGCAAATAAAGCATGCAGTCACACAGTTCAATAGAGTTGCTGCTTATATCAGACCAACCACAAAAGCAGCAATACAGTATGGTTGGGGTAAAGCGGTGATCTCTACACTATAACAGATGCTATTTGTATGTATGGTGCTGATTTTGTACACATCCTTAGCTTACATAGGCTTAATAATTGTGGGATATTTTCTTGTTACCTGTAACAGGGACTTTCTTCGTTTCACAGAAAAAGTCTTACATTGTTAGTAGATACTACTTCACAACAGTACACTGTAGTAAGTACATCAAAGGTCAAACCATCCACCTGTCTATCTCACTTTGACTGTCTTGGTTTTGTTGAACCACAACAAGAATAGGACCCTTCCCTATCAACATATAGCCTCTAGTAACTCTTTGATGTCTGACTGAATGTGGTTCACCAAGTTGTCAGAAAAAACATGTTTGTACACTTCATTGCAGTACATAGATTTGTGTGTAATGGCGTCATACTCCGAATTCCCTCCCTTTTGTTGATATGATTTTGATAGCATTGTCAGAAAGTGTTTGTTGGTTTAGGAGGGATGCTGATTGGCCATCCAGGTTCTATTTTACCTTTGACACAAACCTGTGTTTGTATTGCAGGTGAGACTACAGGTCCAGAATGTGGACAAGCCTCTTTACCGCGGGACCTACCACTGTTTCCAGTCCATCGTACGGCAGGAGTCAGTAAGTCCTACATACATCTTTATAATTTAGTGGAAACTGTCTCCGATTTTATATTTCAGCAGTTGATTATCACCCATTTCAAGATGTTTGGTAGATTGTAACCCTATAGGCTACAGTTTTGTTTGATACTTTGGCCACTCTCCTATCAGCACAAGCACATTGAGGTATGCTCTGCTTGAGTTATTCAGAGGTTATGGCTCATTGGGTCTCTTGGCCTAAAGATGTTTTGGCATTTGTTGGTGTTATTGAGGGCAGTGTGTCCTGGGGGCTGATCCTGAACCTGTCTGTCAGATGAACCGGTCTGGTCTTGTGACTGAGTGGGATGCCATTGCTATGGGTCATCTGAAATACTCACAGGGCTGGAATAGGGTGGAATAGAAGAGGCACTGGTAAGGGGTATTGTTAGGGGTATTGGGGAATAAGTACTTTGGTTTGTTTTCTCTTATAGATGGCTTATAACAGGTGTAAAAACATAAATAATGCATTATCTGCTTCAATATTGTGGGTTCTATCAATGTAATTGTCTGCATCAGTTCGGAATCACATATTTTATTTATTTTTTTAGAATTGTGTGGCTCCCTTTTCATGCTACACAAGAGTCCATAGCCTTGAACACAGTCTCTTTCTAATGTCCCCACTTTTACTTTTCTTTCTCTCTACCTGCCCCATCCCTTTCGCCTTCCCACCCCTTTCCTCCTCCCTACACAGATGTTTGGGCTGTACAAAGGCATCGGCTCCCCCATGATGGGCTTAACCTTTGTCAATGCCATAGTGTTTGGAGTGCAGGGCAACACCATGCGTTACCTGGGCCATGACACCCCTATGAACCAGTTCCTGGCTGGGGCGGCAGCTGGGGCAATACAGTGTGTCGTCTGCTGCCCCATGGAGTTGGCCAAGACACGCATGCAGATGCAAGGTAGGGATTACCAAAATAATGGGCTTTTACATAAAAAGAGTGGCGACAACTACCATTCTCTCCAACTGCTTAAAGGTCCAATGCAGCTGTTTTGATCTCAATATCAAATAATTTCTGGGTAGCAATGAAAGTACCTTTACTGTGATTTGTTTTAAATTCAAATGGTTAAAAATAAATAAATAAATAGCTTCTTAGCTAAGCGCAATTTCTCAAGCAAGCATTTAGCTAGGACTTTCTGGGAGTGGAGTGGAGAGGAGAGAACTGAAAACTAGCTGTTATTGGCAGAGATGTTTGGAACTGTTTCTTATTGGCCAATACTCCATCCCACCAAACAGGCAGACATTTCAGGTAGTCTTTTCAAATGACTCTTACATTAAAAAGGCATTATCATTTTCAAAACGCCACAGTATTATTCCAACCTCATAGTGTGAAATATATGTAAAATACATGAAAATTATGTATTGATATCAATATGAGTGAGGTGCAGTCAGAAAGTATTCAGACCCCTTGACTTTTTCCACATTTTGTTTCATTACAGCCTTATTCTAAAATTGATTAAATTGTATTTTTTTCCTCATCATTCTATGCACAATACCCCATAATGACAAAGCAAAAAGTAGGTTTTGAAAAAATAAAAAGCAAATTTCTTCTTTTACCCTACAAGCTTTATTTGGGGAGTTTCTCCCAGGACTCTCCAGAGATGTTCGATCGGGTTCAAGTCAGGGTTCTGGCTGGGCCACTCAAGGACATTCAGGGACTGGTCCCGAAGCCACTCCTGCGTTGTCTTGGCTGTGTCCTTAGGGTCGATGTCCTGTGAGAAAGTGTACGTTCGGCCGAGTTTGAGGTCCTAACCTGCTCCAGACCGCTTTTCATCAAGGATCTCTCTGTACTTTGCGCCGTTCATCTTTCTCTCGATCCGGACTAGCCTCCCAGTCCCTGCCGCTGAAAAACATCCCCACAGCATGATGCTGCCACCACCATGCTTCACAGTAGGGATGGTGCCAGGTTTCCTCCAGATGTGACTCTTGGCATTCAGGCCATAGAGTTCAATCTTGGTTTCATCAGACCAGAGAGTCCTTTAGGTACCTTTTGGCAAACTCCAAGCGGGCTGTCATGTGTCTTTTTACTGAGTCGTGGCATCTGGCATCTGTCTGGCTTCTCTACCATAAAGGGCTGATTGGTGGAGTGCTGCAGAGATGGTTGTCCTTCTGGAAGGTTCTCCCATCTCCACAGAGGAACTCTGTAACGCTGTCAGAGTGACCATCGGGTTCTTGGTTACCTCCCTGACCAAGACCCTCCTCCCCCGATTGATCAGTTTGGTCGGACGACCAGCTCTAGGAAGTGTCTTGGTGGTTACAAAAATCTTCCATTTAAGAATGGAGGCCACTGTGTTCATTTACCGGCGAGATGTCTGGGATCGCCTCCTGGCTGTCCACCTATCCCGTGGACGTGATTAAGTCTAGCCTCCAGGTGGGCGTAGTCTAGCAGTACAGCAGCATCGCTGAGGAGGGAGGGGCACAAAGTGTTCATGCAAGGACTCGCCTCCACCCTGCTCAGGGCGTATCCCATCAATGCTGCCATTTTCACAACAATCATGCTGGTGCTGATGTATGCACAGGGGGAGGAAGAAGGCCCCAAGGACTGTGAGCCTTGATTGTGAGCCTCCCCCCTGTCCCCCGTCACAGCTCACTACACACAGCTACAGCAGCAGGCCCAAGCCTCCAGCCTGTGACCTGAGTCTGGAGGTGTTACTCCCACCTGAGCTGCTCTACTGTGAGGTGGGGGAGGTAGTGGTCCCATAGTGGTCCGACGCCCTTTGAATCTCTGAGTATGGAAACCCATAGGCTCCGGATTCCTGATCTATAGATATGCAGTGTGAGACTATAAATCTAATTTACTCTGGGCGGGTTTATTTCCTGCCTAATGACGTTAGCATTTTTAACTGAAATGGAGATGTCGATGCACTGATATATTTGAAAGATGAGATGAAGAAACAAATTGGAATTTAATGAAAGACAGAGGTTGAACCCCAAACGTGAGCTTCCCCTTCTCTGTCAGACCTTTTTGTATATCTACCAGAAACCAAAAGAGTTATGGAACGAATTGCAAACATTTCTGAAGCTGGAGACTCACATCTCCCTCACTAGCTTTAAGCACCAGCTGTCAGAGCATTTTACAGATCACTGCACCTGTACTTAGGTGGGCTGTTTACAGATAGGCTATCTACCTACCACTACGACATAATGACATTCCCTGCACCTCTCATTTGGGTTATATGCCGCAGACATATTTTGCTTGAATGCATTGTTGTGCAGCTGACTACATATGCCCTTTACCTAAAACGGCTGCAATGACATAATGGCATTCTCTTAAAGAGCCACTATGACATCATAATGACTGTCTCTAACATACTGGTATCCACTATGACATCGTACTGAATTGTTGAATGTAACAATATTCTGGTTGGTTAGGGGTTATTTGCTGCTTGGATAAAACGGTCACAACCCTTGTAATGCTGCTGTCCTGCAGTCCCCTGAATTGTGGTTGTGAAGTGATGGGGGAAATAAATATTGAGAATTCAGTATGCCAATCAGACTTTCCAGTGCTAACTGTTCATTTCAACCTCTTTTTATATACTATCTCATGTCATGTGTTTATGGAACCATAATGTTTTATTGTATTCACTTTAATATTCTCATACTCCTTCAGTCCTAGACCCAACTGAGGCTAAAGTTAGCAACTAGCAATTGCAAATAATTAGGCAAGATGCAATATGTACCAATTGTGTCTGATAATCTGATCATTTAGAAAGGGGAAGGAATATTTTTCAATCTCAATTAGTCTTGGTGTCCTCAATGTTTGAGTCTCTTATCTTGTGGGTTTAGGTTTGCTGTTACAAAGATGAGCTTGAAAATAGAAAACTCAAAAGATGGAGTCACTGATATTTTTATAACAAACTAATGATTGATAGACATGGTTGCCCCACTCCTTTACTTTGCACTGCAGCATTGATTTGATTTTGAACAGATATATAAACCAAGACTGGCCATTTACTGCCACTTGCAGTTCTGGAATGTTTGCTCACAAGTATAATTAATTGTCTTATTCCTTTTGATGCCCTGGATGGAGTCATGTGATCCTTCCTTAACCCATAGGAAGTCACACCAAGTTGACTACTTCAGTGGTGAAAGTCATCAATGGCGCTGTCCATGCTAAAACTGACTTTTGGGCACTATAGTCCTCTATATCAGTGCCACCATGATGCGACTGCTTGTCATCTCCGCAAAATTACTACCACCTGGACAATGAGACGGCTGTTTGGGCAGTACAAAGGCATCGGCTCTCCCATGATGGGCCGAACCTTCATCAACGCCATAGTGCTTGGAATGCGGTTATTGGCATTCCATGACACCCCTATGAACAGAGCTTTTACGTACTAGGCAGAAAAGACGACTACCAATACTCTCTGACAGCTAAAAACAGTCTGAAGGAGAAAATGGTCATCCATTGTGCACATTTGTATGGCTAGGGTGAAACCAGGTCATCACATAAGGTACCACTCTGGACAGATGGAGGCTAAAGATGGAGAGGAGGAGTTCTGGAAGACGTTTGGAGGAGCTGTAAGAAGAGGCCTCTGGTGAACGTTCACACTGCTGGTGAATGTGGTCTTCTGACCCTACCAGATGGGCAGAGGAAGGGAGATGCTGTCTTGGTATCATAATCATCTGCGTCTTTTTCTGCACGATCTTTGTTAAACTGTAAAGGCTAAAGAAGAGAGCAAGAGCATGAAGGCGAGCTGAACCAGTGTGCATCGCGAGCTACACTGCTTCCTGACTTTTTATACTGAACTAACACTGCATTTACACAGGCAGCCCAGTTTGTGATTTTTATTTCTTTCACTAATTGGTCAAAAGATCAGAATTGGTGTGCCTGTGAAATTGAAAGTGTCATATTACCTGAAGTTGACATTTGCTTGTTGTCTGTTCAGTGTTCTTTTTGGCATGTTGGAACCACATTTGACCCTCTTTTTTTTATTTATTTTTATTCGTGGGAGACGGTGTAGTGTGGCTGGAATTTTAATCGCGGTTGATCGCTTCAAAACTGTTAGAGGGTAGAGTGGTTAGCACTGAGGGGGGTTTCCATAGGAGGCGGCATCATTTGATTATAAAAGGGAGGACGATTAAATTATTCCTTCTTTTGGATGCTGAAGATCGGCTAGACTTGTGGTCACTGAATGGGTTAATGAGCATGTAAACCATATGCCGTGGCCATCTCAGTCACCAGATCTCAACCCAATTGAACACATATGGGAGATTCTGGAGGGGTGCCTGAGAATTTTTTTCCACCACCATCAACAAAACTCCAAATGATGGAATTTAGCATCCCTCCACTTGAGCTCCAGAAACTTGTAGAATCTATGCCCAGTTGGATTGAATCAGTTCTTGCTCATGCTGGCCCAATGCTCTATTAAAACACTTTATGTTGGTGTTCCCCTTATTTTGGCAGTTACCTGTATATGTTTATGAATTCATGAACAAGTATTTGACCTGTTTTGGCAACCTTCACGTATTAACTTTATTTTTCTACTGTGTTACTAAGGCACCGGGGAGAAGAAGTCCAAGAGGAAGCTGTACAAGAACTCCCTGGACTGTCTAGCACATATCTACAAGCGTGAGGGGCTGCTGGGCGTGAACCGCGGCATGGTCACCACGTTGATCCGAGAGACCCCCTGCTTTGGAGTCTACTTCCTGACCTACGACATCCTAACCCGCTCCATTGGCTGCGAGCCCGGCGACCGTTACATGATCCCCAAGCTGCTCTTTGCCGGCGGGATGTCCGGGGTCACCTGCTGGCTGTCCACCTATCCTGTGGATGTGATTAAGTCCCGCCTCCAGGCAGACGGGGTGGGCGGAGTCTACCAGTACAGCAGCATCGCTGACTGCGTGCGGCAGAGTGTGAAGAGGGAGGGGCTCATAGTGTTCACGCGAGGTCTCACCTCCACCCTGCTCAGGGCGTTTCCCGTCAACGCTGTCACCTTTGCCACAGTCACTCTGGTGCTGATGTACGCACGGGGGGTGGAGGGGCCAAAGGACAGTGAACCCGCGACCCCCGTCACAGCTCACCACACACAGCTGCAGCAGCAGGCCCAAGCCTCCAGCCTGTGACCTGAGTCTGGAGGTGTTACACCCACCTGAGCTGCTCTACTGTGGGGTGGGGTGGGGTGGGGGAGGGAGGGAAGCCCATAGGGTCAAATGCACTTTGAATCTGGATGTATATCTATAGATATGCAGTGTCTCCACTTGACTTGTAAATATAATTTACTCAAAGCACTGATATCGTTGGAAGATGAGATAAAGAAAGAAAATTGAATGTAGTGAGACAGATGCTGAACCCAAAGCTTAATATGCTTCTAATTTCTTCCAAAAACCAAAATAGTTATGGTTAGGTCGCTGGTACTAACTGGTACAATCACAAGTCCACTAACTAGGACTGTAAATTCAATCAAATTTTATGTGTCACATACTTTGTAGAGAACAGGTGAAATGCTTACTTTACGGGTCCTTTTCCCAACAATGCAGAGCTAAAGATATATCTTTTTTGAATAAAAATAGGGACGTGGGGATTAAATACACAGTAAATAAGAATAATGATTCAAAATAACATGGCAGTATACAAACTATGTGCAGGGGTACTAGGTAATTGAGGTACAGCTGAAGTCGGAAGTTTACATAGACCTTAGCCAAATATGTTTAAACTCAGTTTTTTCACAATTCCTGACATTTTAATCCTAGTTAAAATTTCCTGTCTTAGGTCAGTTAGGATCTCCACTTTATTAAAAGAATGTGAAATGTCAGAATAATTGTAGTGATTTTATTTGGGCTTTTATTTCTTTCATCACATTCCCAGTGGGTCAGAAGTTTACATACACTCAATTAGTATTTGGTAGCATTGCCTTTAAATTGTTTAACTTGGGTCAAACATTTTGGGTAGCCTTCCACAAGCTTCCCCCACAGTAAGTTGGGTGAATTTTGGCCCATTCCTCCTGACAGAGCTGGTGTAACTGAGTCAGGTTTGTAGGCCTCCTTGCTCGCACACACTTTTTCAGTTCTGCCCACAAATTTTCTTTAGGATTGAGGTCAGGGCTTGATTTGTTGTTTTAAGCCATTTTGCCACAACTTTGGAAGTATGCTTGGACTCACTATTTCCTACAAACATAACGATGGTCATTATGGCCAGTTCTATTTTTGTTTCATCAGACCAGAGGATATTTCTTCAAAAAGTACCATCTTTGCCCCCATGTGCAGTTTCAAACCGTAGTCTTGTCTTTTTTTATGTCGGTTTTGGACCAGTGGCTTCTTCCTTGCTGAGTGGCCTTTCAGGTTATGTGGATATAGATACTTTTGTACCTGGTTCCTCCAGCATCTTCACAAGGTCCTTTGCTGTTGTTCTGGGATTGATTTGCACATTTTGCAGTACATTCATCTCTAGGAGACAGAACGCGTCTCCTTCCTGAGCGGTATGATGGCTGCGTGGTCCCATGGTGTTTATACTTGCATACTATTATTTGAACAGATGAACGTGGTACCTTCAGGCGTTTGGAAATTGCTCCCAAGGAAGAACCAGACTTGTGAAAACTTCTGACCCACTGGAATTGTGATACAGTGAATTATGTGATACAGTGAAATAATCTGTCTGTAAACAATTGTGTGTCATGCACAAAGGAGATGTCCTAACCAACTTGCCAAAACTATAGTTTGTTAACAAGAAATTTGGTGGTTGAAAAACAAGTTTTAATGATTCCAACCTAAGTGTATTTAAACTTCCGACTTCAACTGTAGCTATGTTGTGTACATATAAATAGGGGTGAAGTGACAAGGCCTCAGGATAGATAATACACAGTAGTAACAGCAGCAGCGTGCGTGTTCGTTTTTAACTATACTTATGGGCACCAGAAGTTCCCTCATGAATAGTACACTAACAAAAAATTTACCAACTGGGTACATTTGATTGGTCCCCACAAGGTCAAATGCTATTTCTAGCGGGTTTAGCATTAAAAATTAGTGTTAGGTTTTCAGGTTTGTTTAGGGGTTAGGGAGAATTAGGATTTTGAATTGGACTGAAATGTGTGTCCACACATGGTTAGTTGTACAAGACTGTGTGGCACCCCTGTGTTGAGGGTCAGCGTGGTGAATGCGGTATTGCCTACCTTCCCCACCTGGGGGAGGCCCATCAGGAAGTCCAGGATCCAGTTGCAGAGGGAAAGGGTGATATCTAGTCAGTTGTTCAACTGAAATGTGTCTTCCACATTTAACCCAACCCCTCTGAATCAGAGGACATGTTCAGTTCCAGAGACCTTAGCTTAGTGCCCTCAAAGCTCATCACTATGGTGTTGAACCCTGAGCTGTAGTTATTAAACAGCAGTCTCACGTCGGTGCTCCTTTTGTCTAAGTGGGAAAGTATAGTGTGGAGTGCAATAGACTGTTTCATCCATGGATCTGTTTGGACGATATGCGATTTGGAGTGGGTCCAGGGTGTCTGGGATGATGGTGTTGATGTGAGCTATGACCAGACTTTCATGGTTACAGATGTGAGTACTACGGGGCGATAGACATTTAGACATGTTACCTTGGCTTTCTTGGACACAGGAATATGGTGGTTTGCTTGAAACATGTGCACTACCGTTCAAAAGTTTGGGGTCACGTAGAAATGTCTTTGTATTTTAAAGAAAAGCAACAAAAAAAATGTCAATTTAAAATGTCAAATTGATGCCTCACAAGTCCTCAGCTGGCAGCTTCATTAAATAGTACCCGCACCAGTCTCAACATCAACAGTAAAGAGTGTCTGTTTCTCAAACTAGACACACTAATGTACTTGTCCTCTTGCTCACTCCCACTCCTCTTTCTATCCTGGTTAAAGCCAGTATGCTCTGTTCTGTGAAGGGAGTAGTACACAGCGTTGTACCAGGTCTTCAGTTTCTTGGCAATTTCTCACATGGAATAGCCTTCATTTCTCAGAACAAGAATAGACTGACGAGTTTCAGAGGAAAGTCCTTTGTTTCTGGCCATTTTGAGCCTGTAATCGAACCCACAAATGCTGATGCTCCAGATACTCAACTAGTCTAAAGAAGGCCAGTTGTATTGCTTCTTTAATTAGAACAACCGCTTTCAGCTGAGCTAACATAAATGCAAAAGGGTTTTCTAATGATCAATTATTATTTAAAAATTATAAACTTGAATTAGCTAACACAACGTGACATTGGAACACAGGAGTGATGGTTGCTGAGAATGGGCCTCTGTACACCTATTTAGATTATTTTCTTATCAATTTGATGTTATTTTAATGGACAAAAACTCATTTATTCTTTCAAAAACAAGGGCATTTCCAGGTGACTCACCTTTTGAACGGTAGTGTAGGTATTACGGACTGGATCAGGTAGAAAGTGTCAGTGGAGAAGACACTTGCCAGCTGCTCAGCGGATGCTCTTGCATTGTTCAGTGTTGCTTGCCTTGAAGCGAGCATAGAAGGCATTTAGCTCGTCTGGTAGGCTCGTATCACTGGGCAGCTCGTGATTGGGTTTCTTTTTGTAATCTGTGATGGATAGAGCAAGGCTTGCAAACTGACGAACGTAAGAGCTGGTTTAGTAGGATTCGATCTTAGTCCTGTATTGACACTGCCTGTTTGATGGTTAATCGGAAGGCGTAGTTGGACTTCTTATAAGTGTCTGGATTAGTGTCCCGCTCCTTGAAAGAAGAAGCTTTAGCTCAGTGCGGATGTTGCCCGTAATCTATGGCTTCTGGTTGGGATATGTATGTACGGTCACTGTGGGGATGATGCAGTCGATGCACTTATTAATGAAGCTGGTGACTGATGTGGTAAACTCCTCAATGCCATCGAATGAATCTCGGAACATATTCCATTCTGTGCTAGCAAAACAGTGATGTAGCATAGCATCCGCTTCATCGGACCACTTCCAATTGAGCGCGTCGATGGTACTTCCTGTTTTGAGTTTTTGCTTGTAAGCAGGAATCAGGAAGATCGAGTTATGGTGAGATTTGCCAAATGGAAGGCGAGGGAGAGCATTGTATGCTTCTCTGTGTGTGGAGTGAAGGTGGGTTTTTTAATTTATTTATTTTTAATTTATTTTTCCCCTCTTCTCTCTAGTTGCCAGTGGTGTAAAAATACTTTAAAGTACTAAAGTATTTTTGGGTTATCTGTACTTTATTTTACTATTTTATATTTGAAGAATATAATGTACTTTTCCCTGACACCCAAAAGTACTCGTTACATTTTGAATGCTTACCAGGACAATTTGCATACTAATCAAGAGAACATCCCTGGTTATCCCTACTGCCTATTATCTGGCAGACTCATTTTGCAGAAATACTTTGTAAAATAAGAAAATCGTGCTGTCTGGTTTGCTTAATATAAGGAATTTGAAATGATTTATAATTTTGATACTTAAGTATATTTTGGCTATTTAAACTTACTTTTGATACTAAAGTACATTTAAAACCAAATACTTTTAGACTTAAGTAGTGTTTTACTGGGTCACTTTCACTTGAGTCATTTTCTTAAGGTATCTTTACTTATACTCAAGTATGACAATTGGGTACTTTTCCCACTACTACTGGTTGTGTAGGTGAAATGCTGGTAGAAATGAGTAAACTGAAAAGTTTATTCTTGCATTAAAATCAGCGGCCACTAGGAGCGCTGCTGCTGTCTGAGCATTTTCTTGTTGGCTTATGACCCTAATATAGCTCGTTATTGCCAGCATCAGTTTGGTGGTAAATAGCTAGCTATGAAGAATACCTCATGATAAGCTGTAGCATTTTATCTCAGGCAAGCAGAGACTTCTTTAATTTTAGAAATTGCGCACCATCTAGTTGTTAAAGGTCTGATTATGCAGTTTATTCTCGTATAGCTCTGTCCTCCTTGCACAGAAACTATTCAGTAGTCTACTTTGGCCTCTAAGTAGACTTATATGTAGAGTAGTAGTTGAACTAAAGCACTTCTCGTGTCTGAGCTGAAATAACATACTGTACCTCAGCGATATCTGAATACTGAACGAAAGCCCAAGATGTGATGTTTTGTTTGAAACAAATGTGAATCAAAGAGTTGGCAATAATTTGATGTATCTTATTGTGTGTTTTGTTTTTTAGATGGAATTTGTTTTGTCTTTGTTATACTTGTGTATAAATGTGAGATGAATTTTTTTTTGTTTTTAATGCTGTGATTTGGCATAATTTCTCTGTAAAAAAAAAATATTGAAAATGCTGCAGTGAGGATTTTTTTTGTGTGTGCAGCTTTATGCATGTTTGGTCAGTATCAGATGTTTATTAGTTGAGCCTGAATGTTACTGCCATTGCTGTTACCTAATCTAGATGCTTCTTGGACTGATAACCGATTGGCTCTCCTCATCCTGTGTTCTTTAGTATATCTGTTACTGTTAACTCCGGGCCATTAGAGGGTTTGTAAT
Organism: Oncorhynchus kisutch; assembly: GCF_002021735.2. Lineage (NCBI taxonomy): Eukaryota > Metazoa > Chordata > Actinopteri > Salmoniformes > Salmonidae > Oncorhynchus > Oncorhynchus kisutch. Next base: position 36,355,971 of record NC_034185.2, read on the forward strand.
TGGGTGTTTATGCCTTTTTTACTAGTTTGTGAGCAACCAAGTAATATTTCCACAGATTGGCAGTATTCTCTCCTATGTATGATGGGAACATTTTGTATGTTGTTCTTGAATGAGGGTATTCATATAGTAGGCTATACACATTTATGGACCTATGATAGCCTTGATACACTATCCATCTGTCTGTAAGGGGGTGAAGAACATGCACATTGAATTGTCTCTAGTGTGTTGCTGCTCTAAATAACGATCACTGTCATAACCTTCTGAAACATAGGATTCAGGAAAATCCAAAGGGACATTATTTAAGAGATTCTATGACATCATAATGGCATGATCTAAAATGGCCACAATTACATCATCTAATTATCTTAAACTGACAATGACTTACTCTAAAATAGCCACTATAACATGATAACATTCTCTAACATATCCACTATGATGTTATACAGTGCATTCGGAAAGTATTCAGATTCCTTCACTTTTTCCACATTTAGGATTTGCAAAGAAGAATGGGAGACACTCCCCAAATACAGGTGTGCCAAGTTAGTAGCGTCATACCCAAGAAGACTCAATGCTGTAATCACTGCTAAAGGTGCTTCAAACAAGTACTGAGTAAAGGGTCTGAATAATGATGTAAATGTGATATTTCAGGGGGGGGTGGTATATAAAGTTGGAAAAATGTCTAAACCTGTTTTTGATTTGTCATTATGGGGTATTGTGTATATTTTGATAAGCGGGAGAAAAAAAAACTATTGAATCCTTTTTAGAATAAGGCTTTAACAAAATTTTGATAAAGTTCAAGGAGCCTGAATGCATTCCGAATGCACTGTATGTACTGAATTGTTGAATGTAGCAATGTTTTCCCACAAAATGCGCTCTGACTTTTACCAGGAGGATAATAAACATGCACTATAGACCTGTAACGACCAGAGCTATTCTATGCATATTGGTTGGTTAGGGGTTATTTGCAGCTTGGATAAAACAGCCACAACCTTTATAATACTGCTGTCCTGCGGTCTACTGAATTGTGATTATGGTTGTGGGGTAATTGGGGGGGGGGAATATTGCTGAGTGACATTGTTTGACAGTCAGATTTGCCAGTGCTAATTGTTCCTTTTAAACTATTTTCTGTTCATTTGAACCTCTTGTATGTTTTGTGTTTAATTGTATTAATTTCAATGTTCTCATACTCTCATACTCAGACAATTACAAATCATTTAGACTCTAGCTTTGTGGGAAGATGCAATATGTACAAGTTATGTCTGATAGATCATTTAAAAAAGGAAAATGTAAATATAAAACTATATTTTTCAATTAGTGGTGGTGTCTTCAATATTTGTTTTTTAAGAGTTTTGAAGGTATTTTTCTCTTGAAGTTTGCTGTTACAAACTTAAAAGATTAAGACACTGATATTTTTGTAACAAACTAATGAAGCTTAGCCAGCTTTGGTTCATCGAGGTGATTTGTAGAAAATGCGGAAATCAATAAACAATAAAACAAGTGTTTCATTTTCATTCTGCATCTTACTAACTAGTAGCAATGCAACAATAAACATTGTCCCCCATGAATGATGTAGCACCCTCCCTTGGGCCAATTGAGATATTGCATGTGACTAACACATTTCTGTTAATTACTATAGCTCCCAACTTGGGCCAATCAGTAATTTTGTAAATGACAGATCTCTATGGCAAAACGCATCATTCACCTAAGTTTCGTCAAAATCGTGCCAGTGCTTTATGCAGATATTGCGTGTGATGAAGTACGGACGCAGGCAGATCCACAGTCCACTCCCTGATTTCATTGTGGGGGACAATAATGTTACAGTACCAGACTGGTCTCATAGATGTAACATAGTAAACCTAAATCCGGGACACTCACATTGGTATGTTGTGTTTGGTATGGTTAGTATGGTTACTTAAGTCAAAAACAAGAACGTCAAGCAACCCAAAGGTTGCGTGTTCGAATCACATCACGGACAACTTAAAAATGTTAGCTAATTAAACATTTTGCAACTACTTGGTAGTTTTTAGCTACTTTTCAACTACTTCGCATGTTAGCTAACCCTTCCCCTAACCCCTTGCCTAGACAATGTTAGGCAGCTAGCTAATGTTAGCATGAGCCACCTAGCTAACATTAGCGAGCTAGCTAACGTTAGCCACCTAGCTAAAATTCGTAACATATCATAAGTTTAGCTATTTCGTAACATATACATCGAAATGGGTGATGGACATACACAAATTAATACATATATGAAATGTAACATATACTAAACAGGACTGGCATTATGTGTGAGCCCTAGGGGGACTGGCATGCCCTACAGTACCTCCTTGCCCATCCAAATAAAATAAATGATCTATTTGACTGAGACTTGGGTCGACAGAAAGACGTATCAATCTCAGATAAAGCATCTGAGCGAGTGAAACGGCTTCCCTCTGTCTCCGTATGTGTAGACCATGTATCTGATGCTGTCTGGACAAAATAATTATGGCATTTCATACTTTTTCTGACCAGACAGCATCACATACTGTACATGGCTGGCGCTGTTTCTCTCGTTAGTTTCAGCAGAGAGGAAGATGTGAAGCGAGAGGACTCACACTCCAAAATCTGTCCTGAATAAGTCCAATGTGTTTCTGTGTGCATAACATGCAGACATAAGCTTGTCGCCTGCATTCCCGCCTTTAAGAAAACGACTCAAATTGTTAGGGCAGAGACATGAGCATCTCGTCATTATATACAGATCTGTTTTCATCCACTTGCAAATTAGAAAGAAAGGTTGGCAAGAGCACAGTGCTCTGTTCGAATGCTGGCTTCCCCAAAACTAAATGAATGTTTTGCCAAAATTATATAATTACTCCTGTCTAAATAAAATCATTCAAAATACTTTACCAGAGAGCTTGACTTAGCCACAGAGGATCATTAGTTTATTATTATTTTCAAATAGCTGTGGGTTGTTTCAAATCACAAGTGCATAGGCCTATGCCCATTTGGGAAGCCAGCAACTTGGGCAGTGTGTGTGGCAATAGGCCTAGCTGATTATTGAATTGCGGCTGTCAGTGAAAAGCATCTAAAATGTGTGAAGATAATGTGTCTTGAGTATCATTTAAAATGTTGAGACAAAAAGAAGGGGAGGGATGTGTGGCGCCTCTCTCCAGAATGCATGCACTTAGCTCTCCAGAATGTGCTCTGCTGTCTCCCGCCAATTTTTGCACATTCATTGTTTGTTTCATTGTGTGAATTGTTGATTGTTTATTTTGATCAATTCCTCATTACATATGTAACCAGCAGGCTTAGTAAATGTACCATTAATCCCTGTCATTTCAAATCAAATCACATTTTATTTGTCACATGCGCTGAATACAACACCTTACAGTGAAATGCTTACTTACAAGCCCTTAACAAACATAGCAGTTTTAAGAAAATCCCTAAAAAAGTAAGAGATAAGAATAACAAATAATTAAAGCTCAGCAGTAAATAACAATAGCGGGGCTATATACAGGGGGTACCGGTACAGAGTCAATGTGTTAATGTGCGGGGGGTCTCTGACCTCCTCCCTATAAGCTGTCTCATCGTTGTCGGTGATCAAGCCTACCACTGTTGGGTCATCAGCAAACTTAATGATGGTGTTGGAGTCGTGCCTGGCCATGCAGTCATGAGTGAACAGGGAGTACAGGAGGGGTCTGAGCACGCACCCCTGAGGGTCCCCGTGTTGAGGATCAGCATGACGGATGTGTTGTTACCTACCCTTATCACCTGGGGGCGGCTCTTTCAGGAAGTCCAGGATCCAGTTGCAGAGGGAGGTGTTTAGTCCCAGGGTCCTTAGCGATGAGTGATGAGCTTAGAGGGCACTATGTTGTTGAACGCTGCGCTGTAGTCGATGAAGAGCATTCTCACATAGGTGTTCCTTTTGTCCAGATGGGAAAGGGCAGTGTGAAGTGCAATAGAGATTGCGTCCTCTGTGGATCTGTTTGTTCGGCATGCAAATTGGAGTGGGTCTAGGGTTTCTGGGATAATGGTGTTGATGTGAGCCATGACCAGCCTTTCAAAGCATTTCATGGCTACAGACATGAGTGCTACGGGTCGGTAGTCATTTAGGCAGGTTACCTTTGGGCACAGGGACTATGGTGGTCTGCTTGAAACATGTTGGTATGTCAGACTCAGACAAGGAGAGGTTGAAAATGTCAGTGAAGACACTCGCCAGTTGGTCAGCGCATGCTGGTTACCTTAATTTCTGTTAATGCATGTCATTTACCATTCTCATTCTCAGAGTCATTTTTTTCATTTTCTTTTATTTGTAGTGCTCCATGTGATCAATGAGCATGTGTGTGGTTTCTCTGTCCTGATAAATCTTCTTAAGGCGCATGAACCGCTAGCGGAACACCTACGACAACATCCGGTGAAATTGCAGTGCGATCTTCAAAATACAAAAATCGTAATATTAAACATTCATGAAAATACAATTGTCTTACATCGTTTAAAAGTTTAATATCTTGTTAATCCAACCGCGTTGTAAGATTTCAAAAAGGCTTTACGGGGTAAGTATACCATGCGATTATCTGAGGACAGTGCCCCACATCAAAATACTTTTTCAACCAGCACAGGCGTCACAAAATCACAAATAGCGATTAAATAAATCACTTACCTTTGAAGATCTTCCTCTGTTTGCAATCCCAAAGGTCCCAGCTACACAATGACTGGTCGTTTTGTTTGATAAAGTCCTTCTTTATATCCAAAAAAGTCAGTTTAGTTGGTGCCATTGATTTCACTAATCCACTCGTTCAACAAGCATACAAACCAATCCAAAAAGTTACCGGTAAAGTTCATCCAAACAAGTCAAATGATCTTTCTAATTAATCATCAGGTACTCTAATATCTAAATAAATGATCATATTTAAGACGGAGAATAGTATGTTCAATAAGGAAGATAAATAACGAAGAGCGCGCACCTCGTTCACTCTCGCATCAAGACTACTTTTCTAATGAGGTACACCTTGGAAAAACTACTACTTGTTATTTTTTTTTAAAACAAGCCTGAAACCTTTTATAAAGACTGTTGACATTCAGTGGAAGCCATAGGTACTGCAATCTGGGTCCTTTTTGGTTGGAAATTCAATAGGCCAACATAGGAATGGCCTGGGAGCTCAACATTTTCTTTTTACGGATGGATTTTCCTCGGGTTTTTGCCTGCCATATCAGTTCTGTTATACTCGCAGACATTATTTTAACAGTTTTAGAAACTGTTAGTGTGTTAGAGTGTTTTCTATCTAATGCTACCAACTATATGCATATCCTAGCTTCTGGGCCTAAGTAACAGACAGTTTACTTAGGGCATGTCAGTCATCCGAATTTCCGAACACTGCCCCCGGCCCTTAAGAAGTTGATAACAATGAGCAAGTTGGCAACCTGCTGAGTTGATACAATGTTGCACTTCACTAGCGATAGCTCAAGTCAAGACAAATAGAAAGGGAGGCAGACAGGCAGAGTATAGATGAATGCAATTGAAAGAACCTGAATTTTCATCAGGATATTTTCTGTTTTTATTTCATTCAGGCCTATGTATTTTACTTGGTTGACGGTGGAAGTTATTGGCCAACTGCTGCATTGGACTATAGGCTATCTCTGAGTTCCATGCGCTAATTCCTTTAGACGCCAATGGATCACAGGGTATCAATGTGTCCATACTGTATGTCAAAGGCTGGTGCTCTAACATTAGTTGAATTTTAACATTTAGATTTTTATCATTTGAATTAATATTTTTATGATTAACAACGTAATACTATTTTAGAGAAATTAAAACATTGTTATTGAAATGAAACTGTTCCACGAAATTGCGCATATAAAAATAATCATAACTGGCACGGAGATGGTAGGATAAATTGTAAGCTTCCCCAAACTTGTGTCTCATGAGCTGCCTATGGTCTTTATTATAAACTGGGTGGTTCGAGTCCTAAATGCTGATTGGCTGACAGCCATGGTATATCAGACCGTATACCATGGATATGACAAAACAGTTATTTCTGCTCTAATTACATTGATAACCAGTTTATAATAGCAATAAGGCACCTTGGGGGTTTGTGGTATGTGGCCAATATACCACGGCTAAGAGCTGTATCCAGGCACTCTGCGTTGCGTCGCGCAATGAACAGCCCTTAGCCGTGGTATATTGGCCATATTCCACACCCCCTCTGGCACCCATAAAAACAATGTGGGCGGTCCCGTGATAAAAAACAGCCCACCTATAGAAATCAAATGCTTGTCCAACTGACTTGTTCTGGCGACTTCCCTGAAGCTGAATGGATTGTTTATGTACGGAATAATACGAAATGCTATGAGACCCCTGTAAAATAGTAACTAATGGATACTGCATTGAGATTTGAATGTGTTATTCATATCAATTTCCGAACTTAGCGTGGACACCCGTTTGACATAGCGTGCTGCAGCCCAGAGCTCCTCAGCTCACTTGATCCACCAACCTCAGCCTCCCAGTGACTTGGATTACAGGAACATGCCACCGCACCTGGCGAGATATTCAGCTGCAGGTAAAGGTGATAGAGGTAGGAGTCTGTGACGTAATTACGAAGGACAGTTGTAGGCTAATGGCCTTTGCATGGGAAAAACTAAGAAGTGCTGCTTCTATAAGCAAGTGCATACACTTGTCATTGGATGTCCAGTTGGGCCCTTGGTAGGTTTAGGTTGATTTGAAGATATTGGTACATATGCAGAAACACACATGAAATGTGATGTCATGCAAAAACAGGTAAAAATATATAATCTGCCTAAATATATCATCAAAGGTGTATCATCAAAAGTTGTACACAACAAATAGGCAAAACACCAAATCAATAGATATGCATATCAAATGCCTTTAGTGATGGAGAATGTCATTTGCCTAGTTTGAGAGCTATTTGCCCAATGCAATTATGCAGTCGAAAATATCCACAGTGTGATTTCAATTGTTTTCTGATTATTGTCAAATATATTAATTATTATATTTTAAATTATGTAACAACATTCCAACCTTGTATGACTTAATCTAGTACAAACATATGACATGATTCCACTTTTTGTATTCGTTTGCATCACCTTCAATAAGGGACTTAATTTGAAGGTGAATCTCAAATTCCAATGATTTGACTAATCATTATTGTGGCTCATTTCACACAGGTAAATGAACCTATCCGAACTGTCTGTCTGTCGATGGTGATGGGAGAGCTGGCCTCAGTTTCATGCTAAGCATCGCGCTAGCACTTTCTACTCCCTCAACGTTCCGTGCTGCATTTTGTTATCGGTATTCACACATTTCATCAGTAGTAGTCAGTATAATTCTCGATTATCAGAAGGTATAACGGTAATTGTTTTTGGAAAGCTGCAAAAAAGTGTCGACTTTTCATGGTCTGATAAACATTTCGAAGTGACAATTCGTGTAGCAGATAAAAATACTTTTTTTTATAAATTAAAAGATTAAGTCTCGATGTTTTGCCAAGGTTGCACTGCAGCATCTACTCACAGGTATTATCTAACTACAGGACAGCACGGGGGATTTGACCTGCTTCGTTTCCGACCTGGGCCGGTTCACCCCTCCTTAGACAACCTGGTGGTCCCGGGCTCCCCCTGGAACACCATATCGATACCGAACTTAGCGTGGACACCCGTTCAACATAGTGTGCTGCAGCCCAGAGCTCCTCAGCTCACTTGATCCACCAACCTCAGCCTCCCAGCGACTTGGATTACAGGCACATGCCACCGCACCCGGCGAGATATTCAGCTGCAGGTAAAGGTGATAGAGGTAGGAGTCTGTGACGTAATTACGAAGGATGGTTGTAGGCTAAAGGCCTTTGCATGGGAAAAACTAAGAAGTGCTGCTTCTATAAAGCTAGTGCATACACTGTCATTGGATGTCCAGTTGGGCCCTTGGTAGGTTTAGGTTGATTTGAAGATATTGGTACATATGCAGAAACACACATGACATGTGATGTCAGGCAAAAACAGGTAAAAATATATAATCTGCCTAAATATATCATCAAAGGTGTATCATCAAAAGTTGTACACAACAAATAGGCAAAACACCAAATCAATAGATATGCATATCAAATGCCTTTAGTGATGGAGAATGTCATTTGCCTAGTTTGAGAGCTATTTGCCCAATGCAATTATGCAGTCGAAAATATCCACAGTGTGATTTCAATTGTTTTCTGATTATTGTCAAATATATTAATTATTATATTTTAAATTATGTAACAACATTCCAACCTTGTATGACTTAATCTAGTACAAACATATGACATGATTCCACTTTTTGTATTCGTTTGCATCACCTTCAATAAGGGACTTAATTTGAAGGTGAATCTCAAATTCCAATGATTTGACTAATCATTATTGTGGCTCATTTCACACAGGTAAATGAACCTATCCGAACTGTCTGTCTGTCGATGGTGATGGGAGAGCTGGCCTCAGTTTCATGCTAAGCATCGCGCTAGCACTTTCTACTCCCTCAACGTTCCGTGCTGCATTTTGTTATCGGTATTCACACATTTCATCAGTAGTAGTCAGTATAATTCTCGATTATCAGAAGGTATAACGGTAATTGTTTTTGGAAAGCTGCAAAAAAGTGTCGACTTTTCATGGTCTGATAAACATTTCGAAGTGACAATTCGTGTAGCAGATAAAAATACTTTTTTTTAAATTAAAAGATTAGGTCTCGATGTTTTGCCAAGGCTGCACTGCAGCATCTACTCACAGGTATTATCCAACTACTGGACAGCACGGGGGATTTGACCTGCTTCGTTTCCGACCTGGGCCGGTTCACCCCTCCTTAGACAACCTGGTGGTCCCGGGCTCCCCGTGGAACACCATATCGATACCGAACCATAGTGTGCTGCAGCTCAGAGCTCCTCAGCTCACTTGATCTACAAACCTCAGCCTGCCAGTGACTTGGATTACAGGCACATGCCACCGCACCCGGCGAGATATTCAGCTGCAGGTAAAGGTGATAGAGGTAGGAGTCTGTGACGTAATTACGAAGGATGGTTTTAGGCTAAAGGCCTTTGCATGGGAAAAACTAAGAGGTGCTGCTTCTATAAAGCTAGTGCATACACTGTCATTGGATGTCCAGTTGGGCCCTTGGTAGGTTTAGGTTGATTTGAAGATATTGGTACATATGCAGAAACACACATGAAATGTGATGTCATGCAAAAACAGGTAAAAATATATAATCTGCCTAAATATATCATCAAAGGTGTATCATCAAAAGTTGTACACAACAAATAGGCAAAACACCAAATCAATAGATATGCATATCAAATGCCTTTAGTGATGGAGAATGTCATTTGCCTAGTTTGAGAGCTATTTGCCCAATGCAATTATGCAGTCGAAAATATCCACAGTGTGATTTCAATTGTTTTCTGATTATTGTCAAATATATTAATTATTATATTTTAAATTATGTAACAACATTCCAACCTTGTATGACTTAATCTAGTACAAACATATGACATGATTCCACTTTTTGTATTCGTTTGCATCACCTTCAATAAGGGACTTAATTTGAAGGTGAATCTCAAATTCCAATGATTTGACTAATCATTATTGTGGCTCATTTCACACAGGTAAATGAACCTATCCGAACTGTCTGTCTGTCGATGGTGATGGGAGAGCTGGCCTCAGTTTCATGCTAAGCATCGCGCTAGCACTTTCTACTCCCTCAACGTTCCGTGCTGCATTTTGTTATCGGTATTCACACATTTCGTCAGTAGTAGTCAGTATAATTCTCGATTATCAGAAGGTATAACGGTAATTGTTTTTGGAAAGCTGCAAAAAAGGGTCGACTTTTCATGGTCTGATAAACATTTCGAAGTGACAATTCGTGTAGCAGATAAAAATATATATTTTTTAAATTAAAAGATTAGGTCTCGATGTTTTGCCAAGGCTGCACTGCAGCATCTACTCACAGGTATTATCCAACTACTGGACAGCACGGGGGATTTGACCTGCTTCGTTTCCGACCTGGGCCGGTTCACCCCTCCTTAGACAACCTGGTGGTCCCGGGCTCCCCCTGGAACACCATATCGATACCGAACTTAGCGTGGACACCCGTTCAACATAGTGTGCTGCAGCCCAGAGCTCCTCAGCTCACTTGATCCACCAACCTCAGCCTCCCAGTGACTTGGATTACAGGCACATGCCACCGTACCCGGCGAGATATTCAGCTGCAGGTAAAGGTGATAGAGGTAGGAGTCTGTGACGTAATTACGAAGGATGGTTGTAGGCTAAAGGCCTTTGCATGGGAAAAACTAAGAAGTGCTGCTTTTATAAAGCTAGTGCATACACTGTCATTGGATGTCCAGTTGGGCCCTTGGTAGGTTTAGGTTGATTTGAAGATATTAGTACATATGCAGAAACACACATGACATGTGATGTCAGGCAAAAACAGGTAAAAATATATAATCTGCCTAAATATATCATCAAAGGTGTATCATCAAAAGTTGTACACAACAAATAGGCAAAACACCAAATCAATAGATATGCATATCAAATGCCTTTAGTGATGGAGAATGTCATTTGCCTAGTTTGAGAGCTATTTGCCCAATGCAATTATGCAGTCGAAAATATCCACAGTGTGATTTCAATTGTTTTCTGATTATTGTCAAATATATTAATTATTATATTTTAAATTATGTAACAACATTCCAACCTTGTATGACTTAATCTAGTACAAACATATGACATGATTCCACTTTTTGTATTCGTTTGCATCACCTTCAATAAGGGACTTAATTTGAAGGTGAATCTCAAATTCCAATGATTTGACTAATCATTATTGTGGCTCATTTCACACAGGTAAATGAACCTATCCGAACTGTCTGTCTGTCGATGGTGATGGGAGAGCTGGCCTCAGTTTCATGCTAAGCATCGCGCTAGCACTTTCTACTCCCTCAACGTTCCGTGCTGCATTTTGTTATCGGTATTCACACATTTCGTCAGTAGTAGTCAGTATAATTCTCGATTATCAGAAGGTATAACGGTAATTGTTTTTGGAAAGCTGCAAAAAAGGGTCGACTTTTCATGGTCTGATAAACATTTCGAAGTGACAATTCGTGTAGCAGATAAAAATACTTTTTTTTTAAATAAAATGATTAGGTCTCGATGTTTTGCCAAGGCTGCACTGCAGCATCTACTCACAGGTATTATCCAACTACTGGACAGCACGGGGGATTTGACCTGCTTCGTTTCCGACCTGGGCCGGTTCACCCCTCCTTAGACAACCTGGTGGTCCCGGGCTCCCCCTGGAACACCATATCGATACCGAACTTAGGGTGGACACCCGTTCAACATAGTGTGCAGCAGCCCAGAGCTCCTCAGCTCACTTGATCCACAAACCTCAGCCTCCCAGTGACTTGGATTACAGGCACATGCCACCACACCCGGCGAGATATTCAGCTGCAGGTAAAGGTGATAGAGGTAGGAGTCTGTGACGTAATTACGAAGGATGGTTTTAGGCTAAAGGCCTTTGCATGGGAAAAACTAAGAGGTGCTGCTTCTATAAAGCTAGTGCATACACTGTCATTGGATGTCCAGTTGGGCCCTTGGTAGGTTTAGGTTGATTTGAAGATATTGGTACATATGCAGAAACACACATGAAATGTGATGTCATGCAAAAACAGGTAAAAATATATAATCTGCCTAAATATATCATCAAAGGTGTATCATCAAAAGTTGTACACAACAAATAGGCAAAACACCAAATCAATAGATATGCATATCAAATGCCTTTAGTGATGAAGAATGTCATTTGCCTAGTTTGAGAGCTATTTGCCCAATGCAATTATGCAGTCGAAAATATCCACAGTGTGATTTCAATTGTTTTCTGATTATTGTCAAATATATTAATTATTATATTTTAAATTATGTAACAACATTCCAACCTTGTATGACTTAATCTAGTACAAACATATGACATGATTCCACTTTTTGTATTCGTTTGCATCACCTTCAATAAGGGACTTAATTTGAAGGTGAATCTCAAATTCCAATGATTTGACTAATCATTATTGTGGCTCATTTCACACAGGTAAATGAACCTATCCGAACTGTCTGTCTGTCGATGGTGATGGGAGAGCTGGCCTCAGTTTCATGCTAAGCATCGCGCTAGCACTTTCTACTCCCTCAACGTTCCGTGCTGCATTTTGTTATCGGTATTCACACATTTCGTCAGTAGTAGTCAGTATAATTCTCGATTATCAGAAGGTATAACGGTAATTGTTTTTGGAAAGCTGCAAAAAAGTGTCGACTTTTCATGGTCTGATAAACATTTCGAAGTGACAATTCGTGTAGCAGATAAAAATACTTTTTTTTTAAATAAAATGATTAGGTCTCGATGTTTTGCCAAGGCTGCACTGCAGCATCTACTCACAGGTATTATCCAACTACTGGACAGCACGGGGGATTTGACCTGCTTCGTTTCCGACCTGGGCCGGTTCACCCCTCCTTAGACAACCTGGTGGTCCCGGGCTCCCCCTGGAACACCATATCGATACCGAACTTAGCGTGGACACCCGTTCAACATAGTGTGCAGCATCCCAGAGCTCCTCAGCTCACTTGATCCACAAACCTCAGCCTCCCAGTGACTTGGATTACAGGCACATGCCACCGCACCCGGCGAGATATTCAGCTGCAGGTAAAGGTGATAGAGGTAGGAGTCTGTGACGTAATTACGAAGGATGGTTTTAGGCTAAAGGCCTTTGCATGGGAAAAACTAAGAGGTGCTGCTTCTATAAAGCTAGTGCATACACTGTCATTGGATGTCCAGTTGGGCCCTTGGTAGGTTTAGGTTGATTTGAAGATATTGGTACATATGCAGAAACACACATGAAATGTGATGTCATGCAAAAACAGGTAAAAATATATAATCTGCCTAAATATATCATCAAAGGTGTATCATCAAAAGTTGTACACAACAAATAGGCAAAACACCAAATCAATAGATATGCATATCAAATGCCTTTAGTGATGGAGAATGTCATTTGCCTAGTTTGAGAGCTATTTGCCCAATGCAATTATGCAGTCGAAAATATCCACAGTGTGATTTCAATTGTTTTCTGATTATTGTCAAATATATTAATTATTATATTTTAAATTATGTAACAACATTCCAACCTTGTATGACTTAATCTAGTACAAACATATGACATGATTCCACTTTTTGTATTCGTTTGCATCACCTTCAATAAGGGACTTAATTTGAAGGTGAATCTCAAATTCCAATGATTTGACTAATCATTATTGTGGCTCATTTCACACAGGTAAATGAACCTATCCGAACTGTCTGTCTGTCGATGGTGATGGGAGAGCTGGCCTCAGTTTCATGCTAAGCATCGCGCTAGCACTTTCTACTCCCTCAACGTTCCGTGCTGCATTTTGTTATCGGTATTCACACATTTCGTCAGTAGTAGTCAGTATAATTCTCGATTATCAGAAGGTATAACAGTAATTGTTTTTGGAAAGCTGCAAAAAAGTGTCGACTTTTCATGGTCTGATAAACATTTCGAAGTGACAATTCGTGTAGCAGATAAAAATATATATTTTTTTAATTAAAAGATTAGGTCTCGATGTTTTGCCAAGGCTGCACTGCAGCATCTACTCACAGGTATTATCCAACTACTGGACAGCACGGGGGATTTGACCTGCTTCGTTTCCGACCTGGGCCGGTTCACCCCTCCTTAGACAACCTGGTGGTCCCGGGCTCCCCCTGGAACACCATATCGATACCGAACTTAGCGTGGACACCCGTTCAACATAGTGTGCTGCAGCCCAGAGCTCCTCAGCTCACTTGATCCACCAACCTCAGCCTCCCAGTGACTTGGATTACAGGCACATGCCACCGCAACCGGCGAGATATTCAGCTGCAGGTAAAGGTGATAGAGGTAGGAGTCTGTGACGTAATTACGAAGGATGGTTTTAGGCTAAAGGCCTTTGCATGGGAAAAACTAAGAGGTGCTGCTTCTATAAAGCTAGTGCATACACTGTCATTGGATGTCCAGTTGGGCCCTTGGTAGGTTTAGGTTGATTTGAAGATATTGGTACATATGCAGAAACACACATGAAATGTGATGTCATGCAAAAACAGGTAAAAATATATAATCTGCCTAAATATATCATCAAAGGTGTATCATCAAAAGTTGTACACAACAAATAGGCAAAACACCAAATCAATAGATATGCATATCAAATGCCTTTAGTGATGGAGAATGTCATTTGCCTAGTTTGAGAGCTATTTGCCCAATGCAATTATGCAGTCGAAAATATCCACAGTGTGATTTCAATTGTTTTCTGATTATTGTCAAATATATTAATTATTATATTTTAAATTATGTAACAACATTCCAACCTTGTATGACTTAATCTAGTACAAACATATGACATGATTCCACTTTTTGTATTCGTTTGCATCACCTTCAATAAGGGACTTAATTTGAAGGTGAATCTCAAATTCCAATGATTTGACTAATCATTATTGTGGCTCATTTCACACAGGTAAATGAACCTATCCGAACTGTCTGTCTGTCGATGGTGATGGGAGAGCTGGCCTCAGTTTCATGCTAAGCATCGCGCTAGCACTTTCTACTCCCTCAACGTTCCGTGCTGCATTTTGTTATCGGTATTCACACATTTCGTCAGTAGTAGTCAGTATAATTCTCGATTATCAGAAGGTATAACGGTAATTGTTTTTGGAAAGCTGCAAAAAAGTGTCGACTTTTCATGGTCTGATAAACATTTCGAAGTGACAATTCGTGTAGCAGATAAAAATACTTTTTTTAAAATAAAATGATTAGGTCTCGATGTTTTGCCAAGGCTGCACTGCAGCATCTACTCACAGGTATTATCCAACTACTGGACAGCACGGGGGATTTGACCTGCTTCGTTTCCGACCTGGGCCGGTTCACCCCTCCTTAGACAACCTGGTGGTCCCGGGCTCCCCCTGGAACACCATATCGATACCGAACTTAGGGTGGACACCCGTTCAACATAGTGTGCAGCAGCCCAGAGCTCCTCAGCTCACTTGATCCACAAACCTCAGCCTCCCAGTGACTTGGATTACAGGCACATGCCACCACACCCGGCGAGATATTCAGCTGCAGGTAAAGGTGATAGAGGTAGGAGTCTGTGACGTAATTACGAAGGATGGTTTTAGGCTAAAGGCCTTTGCATGGGAAAAACTAAGAGGTGCTGCTTCTATAAAGCTAGTGCATACACTGTCATTGGATGTCCAGTTGGGCCCTTGGTAGGTTTAGGTTGATTTGAAGATATTGGTACATATGCAGAAACACACATGAAATGTGATGTCATGCAAAAACAGGTAAAAATATATAATCTGCCTAAATATATCATCAAAGGTGTATCATCAAAAGTTGTACACAACAAATAGGCAAAACACCAAATCAATAGATATGCATATCAAATGCCTTTAGTGATGGAGAATGTCATTTGCCTAGTTTGAGAGCTATTTGCCCAATGCAATTATGCAGTCGAAAATATCCACAGTGTGATTTCAATTGTTTTCTGATTATTGTCAAATATATTAATTATTATATTTTAAATTATGTAACAACATTCCAACCTTGTATGACTTAATCTAGTACAAACATATGACATGATTCCACTTTTTGTATTCGTTTGCATCACCTTCAATAAGGGACTTAATTTGAAGGTGAATCTCAAATTCCAATGATTTGACTAATCATTATTGTGGCTCATTTCACACAGGTAAATGAACCTATCCGAACTGTCTGTCTGTCGATGGTGATGGGAGAGCTGGCCTCAGTTTCATGCTAAGCATCGCGCTAGCACTTTCTACTCCCTCAACGTTCCGTGCTGCATTTTGTTATCGGTATTCACACATTTCGTCAGTAGTAGTCAGTATAATTCTCGATTATCAGAAGGTATAACGGTAATTGTTTTTGGAAAGCTGCAAAAAAGTGTCGACTTTTCATGGTCTGATAAACATTTCGAAGTGACAATTCGTGTAGCAGATAAAAATACTTTTTTTTAAATAAAATGATTAGGTCTCGATGTTTTGCCAAGGCTGCACTGCAGCATCTACTCACAGGTATTATCCAACTACTGGACAGCACGGGGGATTTGACCTGCTTCGTTTCCGACCTGGGCCGGTTCACCCCTCCTTAGACAACCTGGTGGTCCCGGGCTCCCCCTGGAACACCATATCGATACCGAACTTAGCGTGGACACCCGTTCAACATAGTGTGCAGCAGCCCAGAGCTCCTCAGCTCACTTGATCCACAAACCTCAGCCTCCCAGTGACTTGGATTACAGGCACATGCCACCGCACCCGGCGAGATATTCAGCTGCAGGTAAAGGTGATAGAGGTAGGAGTCTGTGACGTAATTACGAAGGATGGTTTTAGGCTAAAGGCCTTTGCATGGGAAAAACTAAGAGGTGCTGCTTCTATAAAGCTAGTGCATACACTGTCATTGGATGTCCAGTTGGGCCCTTGGTAGGTTTAGGTTGATTTGAAGATATTGGTACATATGCAGAAACACACATGAAATGTGATGTCATGCAAAAACAGGTAAAAATATATAATCTGCCTAAATATATCATCAAAGGTGTATCATCAAAAGTTGTACACAACAAATAGGCAAAACACCAAATCAATAGATATGCATATCAAATGCCTTTAGTGATGGAGAATGTCATTTGCCTAGTTTGAGAGCTATTTGCCCAATGCAATTATGCAGTCGAAAATATCCACAGTGTGATTTCAATTGTTTTCTGATTATTGTCAAATATATTAATTATTATATTTTAAATTATGTAACAACATTCCAACCTTGTATGACTTAATCTAGTACAAACATATGACATGATTCCACTTTTTGTATTCGTTTGCATCACCTTCAATAAGGGACTTAATTTGAAGGTGAATCTCAAATTCCAATGATTTGACTAATCATTATTGTGGCTCATTTCACACAGGTAAATGAACCTATCCGAACTGTCTGTCTGTCGATGGTGATGGGAGAGCTGGCCTCAGTTTCATGCTAAGCATCGCGCTAGCACTTTCTACTCCCTCAAAGTTCCGTGCTGCATTTGTTATCGGTATTCACACATTCGTCAGTAGTAGTCAGTATAATTCTCGATTATCAGAAGGTATAACAGTAATTGTTTTTGGAAAGCTGCAAAAAAGTGTCGACTTTTCATGGTCTGATAAACATTTCGAAGTGACAATTCGTGTAGCAGATAAAAATATATTTTTTTTAATTAAAAGATTAGGTCCCGATGTTTTGCCAAGGCTGCACTGCAGCATCTACTCACAGGTATTATCCAACTACTGGACAGCACGGGGGATTTGACCTGCTTCGTTTCCGACCTGGGCCGGTTCACCCCTCCTTAGACAACCTGGTGGTCCCGGGCTCCCCCTGGAACCCATATCGATACCGAACTTAGCGTGGACACCCGTTCAACATAGTGTGCTGCAGCCCAGAGCTCCTCAGCTCACTTGATCCACCAACCTCAGCCTCCCAGTGACTTGGATTACAGGCACATGCCACCGCACCCGGCGAGATATTCAGCTGCAGGTAAAGGTGATAGAGGTAGGAGTCTGTGAACGTAATTACGAAGGATGGTTGTAGCTAAAGGCCTTTGCATGGGAAAAAACTAAGAAGTGCTGCTTCTATAAAGCTAGTGCATACACTGTCATTGGATGTCCAGTTGGGCCCTTGTAGTTTAGGTTGATTTGAAGATATTGGTACATATGGCAGAAACACACATGAATGTGATGTCATGCAAAAACAGGTAAAAATATATATCTGCCTAAAATAATCATCAAAGGTGTATCATCAAAAGTTGTACACATACAAATAGGCAAACCACCAAATCAATAGATATGCATATCAAATGCCTTTAGTGATGGAGAATGTCATTTGCCTAGTTTGAGAGCTATTTGCCCAATGCAATTATGCAGTCGAAAATATCCACAGTGTGATTTCAATTGTTTTCAGATTATTGTCAAATATATGAATTATATATTTTAAATTATGTAAAACATTCCACCTTGTATGACTTAATCTAGTACAAACATATGAATGATTCCACTTTTTGTATTAGTTTGCATCACCTTCAATAAGGGACTTAATTTGAAGGTTAATCTCAAATTCCAATGATTTGACTAGTCATTAGTTGTGGCTCATTTCACACGGTAATGAACCTATCCGAACTGTCTGTCTGTCTGTCTGTCGATGGTGATGGGAGAGGTGTCTGGTAACATGACCGAATACAAACAGTGCAGCTATTCCCTCCGCAGGCTATCAACAAGCTAAGCGCCAGTACAGAGACAAAGTAGAATCTCATTCAACGGCTCAGACACAAGAGGCATGTGGCAGTCAATCTACAGTCAATCACGGACTAAGGAAGAAATCCAGCCCAGTCACGGACCAGGATGTCTTGCTCCCAGGCAGACTAAATAACTTTTTTGCCCGCTTGAGGACAATACTGTGCCACTGACACGGCCTGCAACGAAACATGCGGTCTCTCTCTCACTGCAGCCGAGGTGAGTAAGACATTTAAACGTGTTAACCCTCGCAAGGCTGCAGGCCCAGACGGCATCCCCAGCCGGGCCCTCAGAGCATGCGCAGACCAAGCTGGCCGGTGTGTTTACGGACTATTCAGCAATCCCTATACCAGTCTGCTGTTCCCACATGCTTCAAGAGGGCCACCATTGTTCCTGTTCCCAAGAAAGCTAAGGTAACTGAGCTAAACGACTACCGCCCGTAGCACTCACTCCGTCATCATGAAGTGCTTTGAGAGACTAGTCAAGGACCATATCACCTCCACCCTACCTGACACCCTAGACCCCACTCCAATTTGCTTACCGCCCAAATAGTGTCCACAGACGATGCAATCTCAACCACACTGCACACTGCCCTAACCCATCTCGACCAGAGGAATAACTATGTGAGAATGCTGTTCATCGACTACAGCTCGGCATTCAACACCATAGTACCCTCCAAGCTCGTCATCAAAGCCGAGACCTGGGTCTCGACCCCCGCCCTGTGCAACTGGTAACTGGACTTCCGACGGCCGCCCCCACGGTGGTGAGGGTAGGCAACAACATCGCCTCCCACCCCTCTGATCCTCAACCTGGGGGCCCCACAAGGGTGCGTTCTGAGCCCTCTCCTGTACTCCCTGTTTACCCACGACTGCGTGGCCACGCACAGGCCTCCAACTCAATCATCAAGTTTGCGGACGACACAACAGTGGTAGGCTTGATTACCAACAACGACGAGACGGCCTACAGGGAGGAGGTGAGGGCCCTCGGAGTGTGGTGTCAGGAAAATAACCTCACACTCAACGTCAACAAAACTAAGGAGATGATTGTGGACTTCAGGAAACAGCAGAGGGAACACCCCCCTATCCACATCGATGGAACAGTAGTGGAGAGGGTAGCAAGTTTTAAGTTCCTTCGGCATACACATCACAGACAAACTGAATTGGGTCCACTCACACAGACAGCATCGTGAGAAGGCGCAGCAGCGCCTCTTCAAACCTCAGGAGGCTGAAGAAATTCGCTTGTCAACCAAAAGCACTCACAAACTTCTACAGATGCACAATCGAGAGCATCCTGGCGGGCTGTATCACCGCCTGGTATGGCAACTGCCCGCCCTCACCGTAAGGCTCTCCAGAGGGTAGTGAGGTCTGCACAACTGCATCATCACCGCGGGGGCAAACTACCCTGCCCTCCAGGAACCACCTACACACCACCCGATGTTCTACAGGAAGGCCAATAAAGATCATCATAGGACATCAACCACCCGAGCCACTGCCCTGTTCACGCGCCACGCTGTCATCCAGAAGGGCTGAGGTCCAGTACAGTTGCATCAAAGCTGGGACGAGAGACTGAAAAACAGCTTCTATCTCAAGGCCATCAGACTGTTAAACAGCCACCACTAACATTGAGTGGCTGCTGCCACACACTGTCAATGACACTGACTCAACTCCAGCCACTTTAATATGGGAATTGATGGGAAATTATGTAAATATATCACTAGCCACTTTAAACAATGCTACCTTATATAATGTTACTTACCCTACATTATTCATCTAATATGCATATGATATACTGTACTCTATATCATCGACTGGGCATCCGTATGTAATACATGTATCACTAGCCACT